>NC_052052.2:60903074-61148074 GCF_903992535.2 Arvicola amphibius | reverse complement strand
CTTTTATAAGGTTTACTTGTTTTCAAGAAACATTTAAATTGCCAGTATCTCTGACATGTATGTCATATATACCTGTATCATATATTTAAACACCATATCTTACAGGATTTAAATACACACTCACACATATATTTGATTTCAGCAAAATTCTCTTATAGGAGAATTTTTCTATAAAGACAATTTTTCTTTACATTGTATTTTTTCAAAAGGCTACATTGTGTTTTTCAGGCTTGGAATTCATAAATTTCTTAAACAAGCGAGATAATGTATGTAAGATAGCAAAAACCATATACTTTAACACTAAAGGTTATTGTATTTAAGGAGTTATTTTTTAAGTATAGAATGAAATAAAGCAAACAATTTAATTTATAATCTCTCGTAACTGTTGATAACTGTGAAAGAGCCTGCACTTGTCATGCAATGTTCGGTCAGCTTCCTCTGTAATGACAGTAGTGTGCACTGTTGGCTTAGATTATGGAAACGGGCTCAATGTTTGCATTACATTGTTTCTTTTTAGTGTTGGAAGGACTCAGGATCTTATATGCCAGACAAGTCCACTATCATTGCTTTAGATGTACACAAACCTTGGCTTTCTTTAACATAGGCTCATGCCTCTGTGATCCTCTTCCTCTCAAGTGCCACTGTATTTTGCCGATTTGTATTATTAACTTTTAAACAATTGACACAACACTGATAAGTTACTTACTTCTCAGCTTCTATATGTTACATTCTCTTTTTAAAAACCAAAATTACCTGAAGGATCAATGTGTAAAGACGTTACACAGCGTTTATTTATTAGACACAGGGCCCTGGGTTCAATCCTTACAACCAAAACAAAACAGTAACTGTTTCAAACTGGATGTTTTTATGTACATGTCAATTGTTTCTTATCAGATTAACTGTGGCCTCACGCAAACCATGATATTTCTATAATGTAAACTAAAAAATAACCCAAGACCTTTTATTATAGAGGAATATATTAACAAGACAAAAGTTCTAAGATTTTAAGGATAGGCTTGCATGAAGAAGGGGCTTGTTTGCTTGATTTTGTTTTAATATAAACAGCCCTTAAAGAAGAAAAGGGTGTATGATGATATATAAGGACATTTTCCATCATATATTTGCTATGTGTATGCAAATAATCACATTTATATTCAGTATTTTTTAAGTTTGGAAAGAGTAGGTCAAGAAACAGTCCTGTAAAATTACTATATTACAATATAGTAATCAAATAAAATTCTTCTTCACCTAGGTAGTCAAGATCCCCGTTTGTAGTCACAAACCTTATTGATTATATCTGATTACTGTGGTTTGCTATGGTTTATCTTCCAAAAGGCTAGCCAGGGATTTTCATTGTATACTAGGGTGACCTCATACTCAGCAATCTGCTTGTAGTAAGCATTGTGGTTACGGGTATTGATCACCATGCCTGAACTTTACTTATGCTCAAAGGATGATTGTTTTAAGAGAAAAAAGTGAAATATTATGAATGAATCTCTCATCAAAGTGATGAGAGTCAAGAGAAAGTGTATCATTTAAAGGATATGAAAATATATAATTTGAAAAATGAAGAGCAAAACTACATAGGATGATTAATACAAGTGTCTCTACTTAATGACGTCAAAGCTAACCCACCCATTTTACTTGCTTGTATTATCCTCTAGATGCTATGTCGATTTGAATTATCATTCTTTTCAAAATTTAATGTTTTTGTTGAATTTTGAAAAATGCTTCTTAAAAATCTATTTTATTATTAGAAACATCGCTAGTATTAATGGAAATAGTATAAGTAAGATATAATTTCAGTGGCAGTATCTGATGTTAGAACCTTTGACTGACTTTATGAACATTTGACCTATTTGAAAAAGAGTGTTAATAATCTTAGTTTATCATATTGTAATTCATGAACATCTTAAAAACTCACTTAAAGAACCTTGCATTTCTTTTTACATATATTCATAAGCTAAAATTATGTTTCTCATATTTATTTTAAAATTTGGGATGACCTTGAACAATTATAAAAATTTATTTAACAAATGACAGGATGTTAATATATTCTTTGTGGCCAGCTCTGGTCATGCATGTAATCCCAGCATATAGGAGGCAGATGCAGGTGGATGTCTGAATTCAAGGCTAGCCTGGTCTACAGATTGAGTTCCAGGACAACTGGAGCTACACAGAGAAACCCTATCACAGATAAAAAAATGCATATAATATATATCATATACATTTTGTGTATATGTATACTATATATAATAGACACATCATATAATGTTGCAATATATGACATTATGTATATGGTGTATAATATATAATATACAAATGTTATGTATTGTTTATGTTATATATCATACATCTATATGTACATATCTCTTGTAATTTTTGATAGGGACATGGAGAAGAGCAGTATAACTTTTAAATGTATTTAGCTTGTCAGGCAATGGAAATATTTGTGGACAGCATTTGTTTGATTTTAATAGGAGGAAAAAAAATCAAAGAATAAAAAAAGCATTATTCTTAAAATAGGGGGAAGAAGATAGGGGACAAGTCACTTAGACTATGAAAGAAGAGTGGCTTAAGATTGTCCAAATGGAAATGATATGTGATTTGACACTACAAGGCAAATAACTCTGAAGGATGTGTTCCTAATATGGTAAATGAACCACTGGACATTAATCAGGTGATTTGAATGCAAAGATATCCTAAAGAAAAAGCTTACAAATAAAAATAGTTCTCTCATCCATGAACAATTATGCTAGGATTGAGGAATTTTTTTTATTCTACTGAAAAGGAAAACAGAAATAGGAACAAAATGGTATTATCTTTGCTCGGAATGTACATACCCAGTAGGCACACACATACATGTGTATACATATGTTGGCTTTTATGTTGTCAAAGTTCTTGGTAATATCACTTGGGAAGGATGGGTCTGTACATAATTAAAATTATAAAATATTTTCAGGGTTACTGGATCCATGTTGATAATACTAACATCCTATGATTTGGCATTTTAATGTGATTAAATAAACAAAAAATGGACTGGAGAGATAGTTCAGTTACTAAGATCACTTGTTGCTTTTGCAGTACCGGGATTCAGTTCCCAGCACCCACATGGTAGTTTATAGCCACCCATGGTTAGTGACTACAGTCCCAAGGATCAAATGTCCTATTCTAACCTCCCTAAAGCTCCTCCATGCATGGGGTACACATAACATTTACTCAGGCATACACACATACATATAAAATAAGTATTTAAATCTTTAAAATGGTTAAATCAGTGAGAACACCATTTTCATAATGGTTCTGTATTCTATCTTTTGTAAAAGAAGTGATAAATTTGAAGAAGTATTTGCACATGGCTTTTTGTGGTTTCAAATCATCCAGTGAAATTGGTAGAAAGCTAGTTTTCATAAACCGGTTTCCTGTGATTCCTATTATTAAAATTTGGGACTAAGCACTAGCAGTTTATGATATATGAACCGATTTCTAAAGGGAATCTTAGTGAATCTATTGCCAAATGTCTGAGAATTCTTGAAGTGTGATCATTAATTAATTTGTGATACTACATAGGCTGGCTAGATCTCCATGGTACTGGGGCTTTCCTTCCCCTAGGTTTGCATTCTATGCACTTGTGACTCTCAATGTTCAGGTGGTAGAAGGAGTATTCTGTGAGGAAACTCTTGTCTATAATCATAACTTATAATGATTGATTTATAGAGTTATAGATATAGGAATATACTGTGACTCTTCTATTTAAAGGTTTTTCCTGCAAATCTATATGACAACACTATTTATGAAGACATTTGTGTAGATCCTTTATGTTTTAGCTGAAAATGTCACTATTAAAACGAAGTGGTTTAGATGAAGGAAGCTTAGATGTTTAGGTCTTGGAATCTCTTCCAGGGCCTGCTCAGGAACTGAGCTGGGCTCTAACCTCTTAAGGCCTGAAGTTTGCTGTTAAAACTAATTCTTCCAAGAATATTTATGATTTATATGGTGTAATAGAAATGTACCCAGATTTTTTAAAATTATGTAAATTATATGTGGAGTTTTACACACAGGCTTTAAATAACAGTTGTCTCAACAGCCATCGTTATCAAGCTTGGAAGCATTAATGGTCTCACAGAAGTCTGAAATCGAGTATTTGCAGAAGAAACTGAAAGTGGCAAATGAAAAGTTGTTGGAGTTTAGATCCTCTAACCAGAGTTTCTCAGGGAAGAGCACTGAAGGAAAACGCAAGGTAGAGATGTTTTATCATCTTAGACATTGGTCAGGAGGAGGCTGGCAAGGCAAGGGAGAAAGTCACACATTTCTTTCCTTATATATATTGAAACTAAAATCTTTCTTTTGGTAAATATCCCTCATCTATCTGTTAGAGTTTATTATAAAATGTAGTTACTTAAATTTATAATTTTAATAAAAAAGAAAATGTGTACAATATTCATTTTTGTTCTGGCATGCTATGTAAAACACAGGACATATGGAATATAAAACACTGAGATATTTCAGTATTCTTTTATTAGAGAGTCAAAGTGTAGCGATAAAGATAAATCAGCAAATTTTACATAACATTTTTAAAAACTTCTCTACTTCTTTCTTTTTGGCATTCATTATATATTTATATTATGCAGCAGAATATGCTGTAGAATGTTTACTGATAGAAAGGTTATAGGTAAGTTGAAGTAGCTTTTTCCTGAAAGCATGGCATTTTAGAAGTTCTCACACCTGTTACATCGGAAGATTGTTTCCTGTGAGCACTGTGTGCTGAGGATGATTGCTTTGGGTTCTTTCCAGTTCCCTTTCTTTTCTTCATGATTAGAACAAGTTGCCTTAATGAAGGAAACATTTTAAACAAGACTGATCTGTGTACCCATGGCAGTGTTACTTATGCCTTATACTACTGTTAGTAATTTTCAGACGCATGGATTTTATTTATTCATCATAATATCACTATATTTTGTAGTTCTTATCATTTTGAGGTAGATTCCCAAGCCTCATTTAAATGAAAGGAAGCATTCATAAGATTAAAAACAGTTATAAGACCAAATTTGGTTGCTTGCTGTATTACTGAAGTTTGAAAATATGCTATTTTTATTGCCAAAGGCAAGGAAAGGAAGAACAGGTGTATTTTAAACATTTCTTTTTTCTTTTTTGTAAGGACATGCATAAAAGGGGAACACTGCTGCCCAGCTTTATAGCCGTTTTCCTGCATTCTGTCTCCAGATTGGTATATGGAGCTACATAATATAAACACACATTCTTGTCTCTAGTTGGCCACATTACAGTTAATGACCATATGGTCATTATGGTATAAGATCTACTGTCTGTTGTATTTATATTCCTCAAGCATATTGTTCCTTCAACTTCACAGTGTGTTAAACTATTTCAAAGGGGAAAAAATCCTTTCCCTCTTGTTTCTGGTTGTCCTATCAAGTGTAACCTTGGACCCTTATAGAGCAATTAGACCAGCCTCTATCCCCTCCTTTGTAATGAGGTTTCTTGCATTTCTGAGTCTATAACCCTTTAGTCTTCCCTAATGGGACATCATTATTCTGAAAGAAACAATGTAAATGTAAATGAATATTCTCATTAACGAGTCACAGAGAAACCTTTAGCTGCAGCACTGTGGTAATTCCGCTTGTTATTTCTCGGGTATTCCATGCAGGACTTTTTTTTTTTATAATTCATTATTAGTATTCAAAATTACTTGTTCTTTAATTTTGCATGTCTTTCATAATCCAGTGTTTCAGCCAGTTCAACCATGTCCTTGTTTTATTCTCAAGGAACCACCTGTGAAACGCTCAAGGTCTTTGTCCCCAAAGAGCTCTTTCATGGGCTCAGAGGAGCTAAGGAAGCTGAAAAAAGCTGAAAGAAAGATTGAAAACTTAGAGAAGACATTACAGCTAAAGGTGAACATTAAATCATTTTAATTAAAACCATGCAAAGATCAACATAAACAGAACAAGGATGCAGTTGACATGTTTTTCCTTTCTGAATGTAATTATTACGTTAAAAACAGTCTTTAAAACAGATTTCTTAGAATTAAAAATAATAAAAAATATTTACTCCATGAAAATGAAATACATATTCATTAATTTCAAATAAAATTGGGAATAAATTTCTTACGTATTTTCGACACAAAAACACAACACCGTAGATAACAGAAAAATAATTTCCTGTTGTTTATATATGATAGACATTTTGGTTTAATATCATATTCACTTTGCTCAGATCACTTATAAATACTGTATTAGTTACCTTTCTTGTTTTTATATAGAGGAAACAATGAACATTGAATGCTAGTTGGTCTGGACCTCCATCCATGGGATAGTGGTGCCACTTTGATTCAGGGTAGAACTTCCCTTTTCAGCTGAACCTCTCTGGACATCTCACAGACATACCAAGAGTCCTGTCTCTTAGGTGATTCTAAATCTAATGAATGTGATAGTTACTTTTAAATGAGAAGCAGATGGAGCTAAGGATGTAGGTCCATGATAGAGCACTTACCTGATGCCTGCATAGCCTTAGGTTCAGTCTACAGCCCCTATGAAAACAAAACAAATGCAAACACATAGTAAAATAGCAAGTAAATTTATGTATTATTTTTTACATTTCAACAAGTCTATTACAGAACATTTCATGTGGTCTTTAAATTCATTCTCTGCTCATTTTAAGAAGCATATATCTTATTGTTTTGTTTTTGAAAGTATGTACTTCCTAATTAATATTCAGTGAGGTTTGCTTTTGAGAGGAAGTTCTTAGTGCATATTTAGCTAGTGGTATGTGACTGTGTTGGTGTCTGTCTTTCTTGCTCATCTATTTATCTGTTTATTTTATTTTGTGATGCTGGAGATAGAACCCGGAGCTTCACACTTGCTAGACAAGTACTTAACCACTGAGCTCTATTCCCAGACCCTGGAGGGCTTTAATTTTTCTCTCTGACTTTGATATGGTGGTTTTTCATTCTTCATTCATAGACACCTGAACTCTTACCCTACTTTAGTATCTGCCATATAGTTAATTGATTCCCCATAGCCTTTCCTTTTGCAATGCTATGTGTTGTACCTGGGGTCTTATGTGTGGCAGGCCTTTGAGCCAACTTGCAGACCTAAATGCTCAATTCTTTTTTTATGTAGTATATAGTTATTCTTAGGAGATTTTTTTTGCCTTGTTTATGTTGTTCCTAGAACAAAATTGGCTTCTTAGATAGTTATGTATACATTATAAATAATATTTTTCTGCCTTTTCTCCAGTGTTAATTTATGTTTATTCATAGTTATATTGTTCTAGAACAAACAAAAATGATCATATTTTCTTTCTACTAGAAAGAAAAGCTAGATTATCTCATCCAGCATTTATAGTTTCATTTACACAGAATGCAGAAAAATATTAGAGTTACTTGTCTATTTGTTTACACAATAAAATTGATTATTTTAATTAGTCAGCATGTATTATTCACTCATTATGCAACTTGCTAAGACACGGTGGATGAGCACTCTAGGACCTTGTCTTTAGCTAAGAATGGGGATACAGACCAGCTGGGAAAGTGCTTGCCAAGGAGGAACATAGTCCTTGCTTTAATCCCAGCCCTAGATAAAACTGGTCTCTAGAGCACAGCTGCCATCTCAGTGGCCAGGAGGAGGAGCAGGAGGCTTGGAAGTTCAGCTACATTATAATGTTGAGTGACTGTGTAAGACCCTGTCAGAAACAAAGAATGAGAGAGCGAGAAAGAAAAAGGGAAGAAAGAGAAAGTGA
This sequence comes from Arvicola amphibius, assembly GCF_903992535.2. NCBI lineage: Eukaryota > Metazoa > Chordata > Mammalia > Rodentia > Cricetidae > Arvicola > Arvicola amphibius. The sequence goes on along the minus strand of NC_052052.2, from coordinate 61,140,319 downwards.
GAAAGATAGGGAGAAGAAGGACGGAAGAAAGAAGGAAGGAAGGAAGGAAGGAAGGAAGGAAGAAAGAGAAGAAAAAGATGAACAGAAGATGATAAGGAATTGTCTATGGTGTGTTGAGTAAAAATGCAGGAATGAGCATAAAACATAGTTATTTTTTAAAAGTCTACTCTAGCCCCATTTTTTCTTTTGAATATTTCTTGAAATTTATATACCTAGGCTTTTATGGGCTTTATCCTGACTTCTCCAGAATTAGTATAACACATGTATATGTACACATATACATGCATCATATACAATACACATGTATATACCTATATATGTAGGTATATACATGTGTGTGCATGCATGTATATATATGTATATGCACATCATATTTTCATATAGGATTATTTTTTTCTCATTTTTTTATTAAAGATTTCCATCTCCTCCCCTCCTCCTCCCCCTTCCCTCCCCTCCCTTCCACCCATACCCCCACTCCACCCCTCTCCAAAGACAAAGAGCCATCAGGGTTCCCTTCACTATGTTAAGTCCAAGGTCCTCCCAGCTCCCCTTAAGTCCAGGAAAGTGAGCAACAAAACTAACAAGGCTCACAGTGAGCCCGTCCATGCTGTAGAGTTCATGTTCATTGCCATTGTCCTTGGTTTCTCAGTCCTCCTCCACCGTCAGCCACATTCAGAGAGTCCGGTTTGGTCCCCTGTTCCACCACTCCCATTCCAACTGGACTTGGTGGTCTCCCGTTAGATCTGTCCCACCGTCTCAATGGGTAAAAGCACTCCTCGCGGTCCTGGCTTCCTTGCTCATGATCTCCCTCCTTTTGCTCCTTATCAGGACCTTGAGAGCTCAGTCCGGTGCTCCTATGTGGGGCTCTGTCATTTTCTCCATCCAATGCCAGGTGAAGGTTCTATGGTGATATGCAAGATATTCATGAGTATGGCAATAGGATTTGGACATTTCTGGCACCCTCTCCTCAGCTGCCCAAGGAACTAGCTGGGGGCGTCTTCCTGGACACCTGGGAACCCCTCTAGAGTCAAGTCTCTGCCAACCATAGAATGGCTCCCTTAACTAAGATATATAATTCCTTGTTCCCATATCCACCCTTCCTATAACCCAAACATCCTATTCCCCCAAGTTCTTCCCATCCTCCACTTCACACTTTTCTATCCCCATCCTCCATCCCCCCATCCCACCACACCCCCATGTTCCCATTTTTTGTCCGGCAATCTTGTCTACTTCCAATATCCAGGAGGATAACTATATGTTTTTCTTTGGGTTCACCTTCTTATATAGCTTCTCTAGGATTTTTTTACGAATTATAGGCTCGATGCCCTTTATTTTTGGCTAGAAACCAATTATGAGTGAGTACATCCCATGTTCATCGTTTTGGGCCTGGGTTACCTCACTCAGGATGGTGTTTTCTATTTCCCTCCATTTGCATGCAAAATTCAAGATGTCATTGTTTTTTACCACCGAGTAGTACTCTAATATGTATATATTCCACACTTTCTTCATCCATTCTTCCACTGAAGGGCATCTAGGTTGTTTCCAGGTTCTGGCTATTACAAATAATGCTGCTATAAACATAGTTGAACAAATGCTTTTGTAATATGATTGGGCATCTCTTGGGTAAATTCCCAAGAGTGGGATTGCTGGGTCCTGGGGTAGGTTGATCCCAAATTTCCTGAGAAACCTCCACACTGCTTTCCAAAGTGGTTGCACAAGTTTGCATTCCCACCAGCAATGGATGAGTGTACCCCTTACTCCACAACCTCTCCAGCAAAGGCTATCATTGGTGTTTTTGATTTTAGCCATTCTGACAGGTGTAAGATGGTATCTCAGCGTTGTTTTGATTTGCATTTCCCTGATTGCTAAGGAGGTTGAGCATGACATTAAGTGTCTTTTGGCCATTCGAACTTCATCTGTTGAGAATTCTCTGTTCAGTTCAGTGCCCCATTTTTTAATTGGGTTAATTAGCATTTTAAAGTCTAGTCTCTTGAGTTCCTTATATATTTTGGAGATCAGACCTTTGTCTGTTGCGGGGTTGGTGAAGATCTTTTCCCAGTCAGTAGGCTGCCTTTTTGTCTTAGTGACAGTGTCCTTTGCTTTACAGAAGCTGCTCAGCTTCAGGAGGTCCCATTTATTCAATGTTGCCCTTAATGTCTGTGCTGCTGGGGCTATACGTAGGAAGCAGTCTCCTGTGCTCATATGTTGTAGAGTACTTCCCACTTTCTCCTCTAACAGGTTCAGTGTGTTCAGATTGATATTGAGGTCTTGAATCCATTTGGACTTGAGTTTTGTGCATGGTGATAGACACGGATCTACTTTCATTCTTCTACAGGTTGACATCCAGTTATGCCAGCACCATTTGTTGAAGATGCTTTCTTTCTTCCATTGTGTGCTTTTAGCTCCTTTATCAAAAATCAGGTGTTCATAGGTTTGTGGTTTAAGATCCGGGTCTTCTATACGATTCCATTGGTCGATTTCTCTGTTTTTATGCCAATACCAAGCTGTTTTCAATACTGTAGCTCTGTAATAGAGTTTGAAGTCAGGGATGGTAATGCCTCCAGAAGTTCCTTTATTGTATAAGATTGTTTTGGCTATCCTGGGTTTCTTGTTCTTCCATATAAAGTTGATTATTGTCCTCTCAAAATCTGTGAAGAATTTTGATGGGATCTTTAAGGGGATTGCATTAAATATATAGATTGCCTTTGGTAGTATTGCCATTTTTACTATGTTGATCCTCCCAATCCAAGAGCAAGGGAGATCCTTCCATTTTCTGGTGTCCTCTTCAATTTCTTTCTTCAAAGACTTAAAGTTCTTGTCAAATAGGTCTTTTACTTCCTTGGTTAGAGTTACCCCAAGATATTTTATGCTATTTGTGGCTATTGTGAAAGGTGACGCTTCTCTGATTTCTTTCTCTGCTTCCTTATCCTTTGTATATAGGAGGGCGACTGATTTTTTGGAGTTGATCTTGTATCCTGCCATGATACTAAAGGAGTTTATCAGCTGTAGGAGTTCTTTGGTGGAGTTTTTCGGGTCGCTTATGTACACAATCATATAATCAGCAAATAATGAAAGTTTAACTTCTTCCTTTCCAATTCGAATCCCCTTGATCCCCTTGTTTTGTCTTATTGCTATTGCTAGAACTTCAAGCACTATATTGAAGAGATAAGGAGAGAGTGGATAGCCTTGTCGCATTCCTGAATTTAGTGGGATGGCCTTGAGTTTCTCTCCATTTAATTTGATGTTAGCTGTCGGCTTGCTGTAAATAGCCTTTATTATATTTAGGAATGACCCCTGTATCTCTAATCTTTCCAAGACCTTTATCATAAAGGGGTGCTGAATTTTGTCAAATGCTTTTTCTGCATCTAATGAGATGATCATATGGTTTTTATCCTTCAGTTTATTTATATTATGGATTAATTGATAGATTTTCGTATGTTGAACCAGCCCTGTATCTCTGGGATGAAGCCTACTTGATCATAATGGATAATTTTTCTAATGTGTTCTTGGATTCTGTTTGCCAGTATTTTATTGAGAATTTTTGCATTGATGTTCATAAGTGAGGTTGGCCTGTAATTCTCTTTCTTGGTTGAGTCTTTGTTTGGTTTAGGTATCAGGGTAATTGTAGCTTCATAAAAGGAATTTGGCAATGACTGTTCTATATTATGAAATACCTTAAGGAGTATGGGTATTAGGTCTTCTTGGAAATTCTGGTAGAATTCTGCATTGAACCCATCAGGTCCTGGGCTCTTTTTGGTAGGGAGGTTTCTGATAACAGTTTCTAATTCTTCGCGACTAACAGGACTATTTAGAGCATTTACCTGGTCCTGGTTTAACTTTGGTATATGGTACTTGTCTAAAAAAGTGTCCATTTCTTTTACATTTTCCAATTTTGTGGCATACAGGCTTTTGTAGTAACATCTAATGATTCTCTGAATTTCCTCTGTGTCTGTGGTTATGTCCCCTTTTTCATTTCTGATCTTATTAATTTGTGTGTTCTCTCTCTGCCGTTTGATTAGTTTGGCTAGGGGTTTGTCAATCTTGTTGATTTTCTCCAAGAACCAGCTTTTTGTTTCATTGATTCTTTGGATTGTTTTCTGTGTTTCTATTTTGTTGATTTCTGCCCTCAGTTTGATAATTTCCAGTCTTCTACTCCTCCTAGGTGAGTCTGCTTCTTTCTTTTCTAAAGCTTTCAGGTGTGCTGTTAAGTCTCCAATGTGTGCTTTCTCCGTTTTTTTTAAGTGGGCACTTAGTGCTATGAATATTACTCTTAGTACTGCTTTCATAGTGTCCCATAAGTTTGAGTATGTTGTGTCTTTATTTTCATTAAATTCAAGAAAGACTTTAATTTCTTTCTTTATTTCTTCCTTGACCCAGGTGTGGTTCAGTAGTTGACTGTTCAGTTTTCATGAGTTTGTAGGCTTTCTGGGGGTAGCATTGTTGTTGAATTCTAATTTTAATCCATGGTGATCCGATAAGATGCAGGTGGTTACTAATATGTTTTTGTATCTGTGGAAGTTTGCTTTGTTACCGAGTATGTGGTCAATTTTCAAAAAGGTTCCATGAGCCGCAGAGAAAAAGGTATATTCTTTCCTATTTGGGTGGAATGTTCTATAGATGTCTGTTAAGTCCATTTGGTTAATTACTTCTATTAAGTCTCTTAATTCTCTGTTAGGTTTCTGTCAAATTGACCTGTCCATTGGTGAAAGAGGAGTGTTGAAGTCTCCCATTATCAGTGTGTTTGGTTTGATGGCTGCCTTGAGTTCTAGTAATGTTTCTTTTATATAAGTGGGTGCTTTTCTATTAGGGGCATAGATATTCAGGATTGAGACTTCATTCTGATAGATTTTTCCTGTAATGAGTATAAAGTGTCCCTTTCCATCTCTTCTGATTGATTTTAGTTTGAAGTCAACTTTGTTAGAAATTAGTATGGCCACACCCGCTTGTTTCTTAGGTCCATTTGCTTGATAAATCTTTTCCCAACCCTTTACTCTGAGTAGATGTCTGTCTTTGTGGTTGAGGTGTGTTTCTTGTAAACAGCAGAATGTTGGATCCTGTTTTCGTATCCAATCTCTTAGCCTGTGCCTTTTTATAGGTGAATTGAGTCCATTGATATTAAGTGATATTAATGACCAGTGGATGTTAACTCCGGTTGTCATTTTTTATTTGGTAGTAGAGATTGTGTGTTTCCTTTCTTTGAGATGTGCTGGTGAAGGGTCACTAGATGTCTGAGTTATTTTGGGCAATGCTGGACTCCTTTGTTTGTGAATTTCCTTCTATTATTTTCTGTAAGACTGGATTTGTGGCTATGTATTTTTTAAATTTGTTTTTATCCTTGAATATTTTGTTTTCTCCATTTATAGTGAATGAAAGCTTGGCTGGGTATAGTAATCTGGGCTTGCATCCATGGTCTCTTAGTTTCTGCAAAACATCTATCCAGGACCTTCTGGCTTTCATGGTTTCCATAGAGAAGTCAGGTGTTAGTCTGATAGGTTTTCCTTTATATGTTACTTGACCTTTTTCCTTTGCAGCTCTTAATATTCTTTCTTTATTCTGTATGTTTTGTGTTTTGATTATAATATGGCGAGGGGATGTTTTTTTTTTTTTTTTGATCCAGTCTATTTGGTGTTCTGTAAGCTTCTTGAACCTTAATAGGAATATCATTCTTTAGGTTTGGGAAGTTTTCTTCTATAATTTTATTAAATATATTTTCTGGGCCATTGAGGTGTAATTCTTCTCCTCCTTCTACACCTATTATTCTTAGGTTTGGTCTTTTTATTGTGTCCCAGATTTCCTGAATGTTTTGTGATGAGAATTTGTTGGATTTGCTGCTTTCTTTGATCAGTGCGTTTATTTTCTCTATGGTATCTTCAGAATCTGAGATTCTTTCTTCTATCTCTTGTATTCTGTTGGTTATGCTTGTTTCTGTAGTCTCTGTTCGTTTACATAGATTTTCCATATCCGGCTGGCCCTCGGGTTGTGTTTTCTTCCTTGCCTCCATTTCAGTTTTCAAGTCTTGAACTGTTTCCATTATTTGTTTGATTGTTTTTTCTTTGTTTCCTAGGATATCATTTACGGATTTACTCAATTCTTCAAACTTTTTGTTATTCTTCTCGTCCATTTCCTTAAGGGAGTTTTTCACCTCCTGTTTAAGGGACAGTATTACTTTCATAAAGTCAATTTTTTCTACTTCTTCTTGATTAGTGTGTTCAAGTCCTCCTGTTATAAGTTCGTTGGGTTCTGGTGCTTTGATGTTGTTTTTCAAATTGTTGGAGGAATTCTTGCATTGGCGCCTGCCCATTTCTTCCTCTGAATAATCCCCTTTGGGTCTTCTTTTAGAAGTTCAATTCCCCCCAATGAATTCAAATCACTCACCCCAATGAATGATGGATCCTCTGGCAGACTGTCAGGTCTCCTTGCAGGCCAATCAGCTCGCTGACAAAGGGCCTACCTTGCTACAGGCAGACTAATGAAGGAGGGGACCTCCCACCGGCCTGGGTGCACTCAATTCCAGGTCCCCGGTGCCCAAACAGGCTGAGCTGTGGGATTTTGTGGCCCCAAAGACGGGAGAATGAGGCGGGGTAGGGGGTTCTGAGTGCAAGCTGGGAAGGGACAGGAAGAGAGAGGCAGTATCCAGGGAGAATAACCCTTGCAGGAAGAGCAGGAAGTGTGCGGGTGTGGGGGTAGAGTTGGGGAATGTCGGTGGTCCCTCTCTGGGCAGCTGCCGTGGTTCAGGCACTCACTCCTCACTCACCCCAATGAATGATGGATCCTCTGGCAGACTGTCAGGTCTCCTTGCAGGCCAAGCAGCTTGCTGACAAAGGGCCTGCCTTGCTGCAGGCAGGCTAATGAAGGAGGGGACCTCCCACCGGCCTGGGTGCACTCAATTCCAGGTCCCTGGCGCCCAAACAGGCTGAGCTGTGGGATTTTGTGGCCCCAAAGATGGGAGGATGAGGCTGGGTGGGGGGTTTTGGGTGCAAGCTGGGAAGGGACAGCTCATATAGGATTATTTATATTAAATTGCAGTTGACTCACACAGTTATAGAATTTGAGAAGTTCTAGATCTGTAGTTAGGAACTGGAGGTGTAAGTGTGTCAACAGTCTGAGCCCTAAGGCTGTAGAACTAGGACTCATTGTGTAAGTTCATGTCTAAAGTCTGAGTTGGAGCTCAAAGACACTGGAAGTGTCTCGGCTCAGATATGGTCAAGCAAAGAGAAAAAAAAATCTTTTTTTTTTTTAAACTGAGATTTTCAACAGATTGAGGAATGGTGTCTGATTTAATCACTTAATTAGTATATGCTTTTGCTAATAACACAATACCAGAGATTTGTACCTAACACAGAAAAGTGGTTTCTCTAGGGTACCAGTTCCCGCACGTGAAGAGTCATGAGGCTCAGTGTACAACAGTTAGAGAGAGGAAGTGCTCTCCCTCTTCCTACTATCAGTCTTAAGGTCTTCACAGAAGAAAAGCTGGTCTAATCTTACTTGCCTCACACAGGCCAGACTCACCCTAATTTCTTCCTTCTTACTCCCTCCCAGTGGGGGTTAACTTTTTCACAGAAGGCTTAGGGGATGCAGCTCAAGTAGTAGAGTTCAGGCTTAGTGTGTGGCAGCTCTGGCTTCTGTTGCCAGCACCACAAATAGTAACACATAAATGTGTTTGCTTTTCTTTTCTTTTTTTTTTTTATTTTTCTTTTTTTTTTTTTTGTGACGCAGATGGCGTCATCGTCCTTCAGCCAATGGAAAGTGAGGTTGCTGGGGGGGCGGGGCTTCACTGCGGTTGGGAGGGAGGGACAAGAGGGGGTGTTTGCTTTTCTAAAGCTGCTCTAAGACAGCACCACAAGCTGAGTGACTTACCACAATGGAAATGCATTATCTTGAGGTTCTGCTAGCCAGGCCAGCCAAATAGCAAGGCATCAGCCAGACAAGTTCTTCTGATTGCTGAGTGTTAGTTCTTTTACTCTCTCTCCCCATTTCTCATTGCTTAGGTATTCCTTGCCTTATAGGTGGCATTCCCCCTGTCTTCACATTGTCTTCCTATATGTCTTTCTCCCTGTATCTCTATTTTACCTTTATAGAAGGTATGGTGTTTTGAATAGGAATGACCCCATAGACTCATATGCTTGAATACTTGGGCCATAGGAAGTGGCACTATTAGAAGGTGTAGCCTTGTTGGAATAGGTATGACCATTTTGGAGCAAGTGTGTCACTGTGGAGGTGGGCTTTGAGATCTCATATGCTCACGTTATGCCCAATGTGACATACATACTCCTTGTCACCTCCAGATCAAGATGTAGAACTCTCACCTTCTTTTCCAATACCATGTCTGCCTGCATGCTGCCGTGCTTCCCACCATGATAATGCAATAAGCTTCTGTATGTAAGAGAGCTCCATCGTTTAATGTTTCTCTTTATAAGAGTTGCAGTGGTCATGGTGTCTCTTCACAGCAATAGAAAGCCTAAGACAGAAGGATATTAGATTAGGACCTAACTAATGACCTCATTTTTATTTGATTATTTTTGTATAAATCTTATCTCCAAAAAGATCATATTCTAACATATGAGAATTAGGACACAACATGTTTCTATGTTTTTTTTTTGTTGTTGTTGTTTTTCCTGAGAATGGAAGAAAGGTGATCTGTATAAGTATTTGGATTTTAAAATATTTTCTTCTGGATTCTTGCTTTTTAAACTGTTACCATTAATATTTGTTTAAATTTTGTTATGACCTTGGTCTTCTATGGAATACTTTGCTAGAAGTTAATGAGAGTAGGGTTGGGAAAATGGCCCAGGTTTAAATTGTTATTGTAATTCAAGTATTGAAAGATTTCTTTTTCATACACTGTGCATTATAAATCCATAGACACATTTCTCATATATAATTGGTTATGTCACATATATTCATGTCTCCACAAATGTTGTTCTATGGAAGATTTCATAGACCAAAGACAAAGGCTATGGTCTCCAGAGAGCTGTAGGATACTAAGTTAATTACCCTGGTCAATTAAAGGATGGGAGAAAGATATTAACTTCATCTTTAGTTCATGTAATATATGTGTGTGTATATGCACACACTTGGGAAGTGTTAAAGTGATAGTTTATTGAATCTTATATTATTCATATTAAATTCTGTTATTAATTTTATACAAATATTGACATATTTTGTTCTTCTTACTTTTGTACTATAGTTGTATTTACTTTGAAGATGATGAAAGATGTAAAAATAAATATGCATAGGATATTAGGTCACATTCTTGGGTAGACAAGGGTACTCTTTAGGGTGTTAAAGATAGCCTGAGGGAAATTGTAATTAGGATATCAGATCAACGATATTCCAAAATCTGGACTCACTGAAGTTATAAGTCCCTCAGCCTATGCAGACAGCGTCTTTCCAAGAATTTGTCACTTCATAGGCCATTATTGAGGGGCATCAAGACAGGAACCTGAGCCGGGCGGTGGTGACGCACGCCTTTAATCCCAGCACTCGGGAGGCAGAGGCAGACGGATCTCTGTGAGTTCGAGGCCAGACTGGTCTACAAGAGCTAATTCCAGGACAGGCTCTAAAAAAGCTGCAGAGAAACCCTGTCTCGAAAAACCAAAAAAAAAAAAAAAAAAAAAAAAGAAATAAAAAGACAGGAACCTGAAAGCAAAATCCATGGGGGACAGCTATATGTTGGCTAGCTTTCTGGATTAATTTACAGGCTCTTATGTAGGTAGCTTTCTTTGTTAGTTAAGGCTACCTGTCTATGGATGGTGCCACTCACAGTGGGCTGTACCTTATGTCAGGTAAGAATCAAGATAATCTTCCATGGAGTTGTCAACAGGCCATATCTGACCTAGGCGTTTCTTCAGTCAATTATTTTTTTTCTCAAATGATTCTAAACTGTGTCAAGTTGACAAATAGTGCTGACTTGGACATACAGTTTATGTGTATTTTTTCATAGCCTTGCTATATAGGAAATTTATACATTTTGATAAAATTAAGTATCCCTATGGAATCCTTGAAGATTCATTAACTTTTTATATACAACAGCTTGTCATAGAAAGAAGAGAGAGAACATAGATTTGGAAGGGGGACATGGAGCTGTGGATCTGGTAGGAGTTAGAAAAGGGAAATAGGAGGCAAATATGATTGAAATATCTTGTGTGCATGAATTGAAAGGTTAATGAGCTGAAAGCCTCAGGTGGGCAGAGAAACTCTGAATGGGAAAGTTGAAGCTAGGGATAAGGATCAACGAACCAACCTTTGTAGCTGTGCAGGACTTAGAGACTGCAGGGGATCTGACCTGTAGACGGACTCTTTCCCACTTTCCTAACACCCCACCCCCACCCATGTTCATGTGTGCCCTCTCCGCTCTGCTTCAGAGACGGGCGTCTTCTCTTGCTGAGATTAAAGGACAGTCTGCTTCTGCCGGGCGCAGTTCACTTATTGCCATGTCGCTGCCGTCAGTATTCATCTGGCAAACATGAAATTCTCAAAGAATAAAGATAAGAAGAAAAATAATGTTTTGCTAACTTTTATAAATGTGTGTTCTTGTTCCCTGAAGACTGAATCACTGCTTTTTGATCAGAGTTTGTGCTCCTAATTCACATTGTCTTAACTAAATCAGAAGAGTAGATCAAGAATCACTTCTGTTCTTCTGAAATAAAAAATAATAAATATGCAAAATCATGGAGAAAAGTTAGAAGTTGCATTTTGCTTAGTTCTGGCTCCTAATGTTTCAGGGTTTCTTACCATTTCAGAAAAAATATAGAAAGTATTTAGAATCATGCTTATAGAATGATCCAATGAATAGATCTGATTCAATGGCTACCCTTGGAATATTTGTGTGTCTTTTAGGAATACTTAGTAGTTAATAACATAAATTGTATCATTTCTTACACTTGATTTTGTTGTGTGACTTGTGGTGGCAATATCCTCTGATAAAATTCTGTTGTTTTTGTTTTCATTGTAATACATGGAATAGGAATTAAAGAATTAGGTTTCAGTGCAGAGGATGTATATGTGAGGTTATAAAGAGTCTTTGGTTATTGATTTTCACAGTTTCTTTTGAGGTAATCACCTTTTGACAAACTTAGCTTATACCTGTTCTAAAGTACTGAATGAGGGAAAAGTGAAATGTGCCCTATACCTACATTTTAATATCAATTAACTCTATTTCTTAAGACAATGGAGTTCCATAGCACAGCATGTGTGAGTGAAAATATATTTAAATATTCTCATTAACTGTGTATATTTATAAATAATGCTTGGTTTGAATTCATTTTCTGAAAGCTTAAATTTTAAGAACATTATAAGGAATTACATAAGCACTGGAGTATTATACATCAGCAAAGAGACAAGTAAAATTAAAACCAAGTTCATTGTTCTCCTGTAATCACTTCTTATCCTATAGAGCTGTGGACTCTAGTTACAACAGAAAAACAAAAAACCATAATGTTTCAGAAATTAATTGTACGATAAATATTTGGGGGATAGATTTGATCTTATGAAGAATAATTACACAGCAAGCTATTATAGAAGGATTTTACATAGTTTAGCTATAAACTTATTTTTCCAAAAGTATTTTGACTTTAATGTCTTATAAACATTTATTACAATTAAATTACTTAATTAAAAATTTTCTAACATAGCTTTTTAAAATTCCTAATAAGATAACTGGTATTTAATTTGTTTAGTAAATACAGTATGAAAATTTAAGTTTTAATTCATTCTTTATTCCCTACAAGAGTTATAAATAGCTTTTATTTTAAATATCAAGAAACAAGATTTTTATTTAAACCACCACAAGAAGAGTCTCTAGACTCAGAAATGAAGAAAACATACAAGTCTCAAAAAGCTTGGAAGGTTACAAATTTTACACAGTTCTACTCAATGATTGCAACAGCAAACACCTACCGTTCCTTCAGCAGTTTGTACATAAGGCTTCACTCATACCAGGGTGGGCTTTTTGGTGGTGAAAGTCCCTTTGAGTCACCCATGCGCCTGTAATTAAACCCAATAAATTCACTGTTTCACATAGCTGGACTTGGAGTAGGATCATTTCTGTCACTTGTCACAGGTATCTTTTCTGTGGTGAATAGACATTTTTTGATCTGTACTAAGGAAAAGTCTTAACATAGCCTGTGGTCCTACTCTGAGAAACAAAAATCAAGGTGTTTTTATTTTTTTTTTAAATTGACATCTTCTAAGAAAAAAAAGATGAAGAAATGGTACATACTAAATTTAAATGTGTGTCACAAAATTAAAATAAATATTTTAAAATTTTAGTAGCTATTTTGGGTAATACAGTATGCTTCTTTTTAACAACTTTGCAGCAGTGGTTTGAAATATTCTAAAACTCTTATTAGATAATGGTTTTTCTGAACAACCCGGTCAAGTAGTGCTGCTTTTATCCTTTTATTCTTTATGAAAAATTTTCATTTCCCTCTGCTATAAACATGGCATGCCTATGACTCCAATAGTTCTGATGGCTGTTTAAAGGAATTCTACTAGAAGAAGAATAAAAGCAGAGTAAATGGTATCAGTACTCATGAGACAGAATTGGAGTAAAATGAGGCAAACTATAAATATTATCTTCCAACATCGATGAGCAGAAAATGGCCAAGAAAACAATGATTTCTAAACACTAAGGCCATCACTGTTAATACCTGGAGAAAGGATGATAACAGATGCTCAGTCTTACTGTGTGTGTCTCTGGGGAAGGACTGCTGTCAGGCTTCTGCCTGTAAGCCTTTGTTTTCTAGTCTGTGTTTTGTAGAAATAGAACTTGAACTTAGTTGTGTTTGCAAGATTATGTAACTAATAGAAAATTCTCTCAGGATGGAATTCAAATCTGAGTTCCAAATGCCTACTCATTTTGCATCACTTTAAGCTAGAGAATGAGTACCTGTTTCCCCCAAGCAATTAACCACAGAAGTTTACCATATAGAAATAGTGTGCTTTTAAAGATTCATACTCTTTATTTTGTGAATAAGGGTGTTTTGCCTGAATGTGTGTGTGTGTGTGTGTGTGTGTGTGTGTGTGTGTTGTACCTGCCTGCCTGTATGTGTGTATGTATGTATATGTGTGTATGTATGTATCATGTCTGGTGCCCACGAAGGCCAGAAGAAGGTGTCAGATCCTGTTGAACTTGAGTTGCAGATGCTTGTGAGGTACCATGTGGGTGTAAGCACTTTTAACTACTGAGCCACCTCTGCAGTCCCTGATTGCTTTTATAAATTTTCATCTGTAGTTCCCTTGGGGCACAAAAGCTCAGGAGGTTACTTGTTTTAGTTGGAGAAACACAGTTCATAAATAGTACAGTAACATAAATACATTTTCTAAGGTCCAAGAGATTGGACTGTGTAATATGGCTGTATGTAATGAATAGTTCTCTCATTTGTTATACACTTTAACATGGTTGACTGGTATAATTTAATCTATGTGTTGATGTCACAAGTAAATGCTTTGATTTTTATTTTAACTTTATCAAAACCAGTACGATTATTTCTCCCCTTTCCAGTTTTCATGGTAGCACCCAAATGTTAAATTACACTGTTTGTAGCTCACGTCCTTCCTTTCATTCCTGTTGTGAAATCCTGTGCGTTATTACTTGTGAATTATGGTTCCATGGCCTTAAGAATTGCTCCTACTGTGAGTAATATCCTTATATCTTTAATAAAATAATTTTCACCTAGTATGAACAATCCTTGTGTTGTTGATAGAAAAAGTGTTTCTGAAATAAATTTTTGAATATTTGATTGTCTGTGAACTAATAGCAAGAAAAAGAATGAAAGTAATGTTACATATGAAATGTGACACAAAAATGCAGTGAATTGCTTGAGTTGATCAAGCAAGCCTGTGCTCTGACTACAGGAGAAATGGTTTGGGCTGAAATAAGTAGTATAAATGTACTCATGGTTACACATGGTGTTCTCTCAAATTTTGTCTCTAGATGAGTAATTTTTGAATCATTATATTAATAGTGTTTCATACGAATACACTTGCTTTTTGTATTCTATAGAGCCAAGAAAATGATGAGCTAAGAGATGCCCATGAAAAACGCAAGGAAAGGCTACAGATGTTACATACCAACTACAGAGCAGTAAAAGAGCAATTAAAGCAGTGGGAAGAAGACAGTGGCATGTGAGTTACATAGCTCATAAAGGCATCCCCTAAATAGTAAACGGAGTGGAGAGCATTATATAGGTGTTTTAATGGCTTGTGTTTGGTTTTAGAGAAATTATTTGGTATTCAAATCTTTACTGTGAATATTTTAGTGGAGACCGTAACAAATGAAAACAAAAAAATGTGCTAGCTGTAACTATAGATTTTCCTATCATTTACAGATGCCATTGGCAGAAGGCTATTATGAGCAATGTATGTCTTTACTATCAATAGACTAGCTGAATAAAAGGCTATAATTCAAAGTAAAACCAGTTAATGTTCATATTATTGAAGAACTGCTTTTAAATAAATAAAATACTGGTGTTAAAATTTTATAACCCCCAAAGTATTTACATTTTAATGGAAAGACGTAGAAATATGAAACCTACATGTATAGTTAACCACCTTAAAACTATTTCAACCTAGTCTGCAGTTTGAAGATCTTTACTATCCATCAGTTTTTTAACCTCAGCTTATCTGAATGAATTGGCAGTCTCAGTTCAATTGCTCTGAACAGGTGTTCAGATCTTGGTTAGCCGTAAGTTGCTCCCTTGTTAACAGTATCAACAGAGGGCAAAGGACTGAGTGAGCATAGAAAATCTACCTCCCTCCCACTTTGAGATGGATCCTTTAGGGCACTGTTGATGATACACATTGGTCTGTTCTGTAGAGAAGTAGTTTCTAAATTGGCCAGTACAGCACTTTTAAAAACTAAAAGTGAAGTTTGTTTTATGTACTGAAAATGAAGCTATAAAGGGCATTTGGCCTCACTTGTAGATAATTGTCACATCTAATCTTTTCCATTGATGAATGGGAAATGTTTCACATTGCATTTCAGTGAAGCAGTGATAAAGCAGCTTTCCCTAGCTTTAACCTCAGCTCACCCAGCTTGCAGTGATACCTACAAGAGTGCAGTCTGCTTCCTGACATAATCACTATTAATAACTTGTCTGTGATAGGGCATCCTTACCACATGCAGATTGGATGTCAGCAAATTCTAGATGAATCAATTGCTTGTGTCTTTTTTTTTAGACTTGTAATCCTACAGTGTATGTTTTATTGCTATTATACTAGAATAAATGAGAGAAATAAACCCTTAGGTTTATTAATATCATATGTCTACTTAAAAGTTTGCTTTTCATGGTAGCAGTTTAACTTTAGGAAATTATGATATAGGACTTTAATTTTGACATGCTTAGGTATTAGGAAAGTCATCCAAGAAATAGTAAAATTAAATTAGTAATTGAGATTTGGTCATTGCATAGTTCTGGATTTTAAGGAATGTATAAATAAACTTTATAGCACTTTGAATATGCTGTGAATTTTTCATTTTAAAAGCAGGACTGAAACTAGAAAAATGAAGCGAGCACATCCTCAACAACTTCGACAAGAAGATTCTGATGCTGTGTGGAACGAACTGGCATATTTCAAAAGAGAAAACCGAGAGTTGATGGTTCAAAAGTAAGTTTCTTTGTAGCAATAGAAAACTGGATAAATAATCTGAGAGTTTTCTTGTTACTCACAGTCTTATTACAGAAGTCTATTTTAAAAATTTGAAAATGAAATTATCTGAGATTAATAAACAATCTATATGTATGTATATATTCATATATATATATATATAAAATTATGAAATAACAAGTTGCACATTTGTTAGCGCCAACAGAAGCTAAATAATATTATCTAGGGATTGTGTTAATTAATGTGGCTCTCATCTGTTGAGGGTGTCGCTCTTCATTAGCCTGTATTTTAGACACTGCCATGCTTCATTTTTGGAATGAGGTGGAGAGGGGATAACCTAGCCAGCCATCCTTGTTTGATCTCCTAGATATATACGCAATGCAGAATGCCTGAGCTCTCTTGGTTCCCTGCCCTGTCCTGCTAATCCCAGCTGAGCTCATTATGGTGTAGCCTTGCTGCTACTCTTGGAGCCAGAGCTGTCCAAGCTAATTACTGGTAGCAGCAGAACTGCCTGTTAAGGGTCTGGTGTGGATCTGCTAACATGGTCCTTGGTAGTGACCTGCAAAAGACACGAGGGAATTGCCTTCTTTCTTGCCTTGCACTACCTGTCCTTTGGGTTTAATGCTGATCCTTCACATAGGTCTTTTAGCTGCCCTAAGTATAAAACTTGATGAAGGATACTCATATTTTAGAAAACATACAGTTTGCTTGCTTGATCTTATAATTCACAGACTATTATATTTAGCTTAGCAAAGAAAGAACATTTTTCTGTTTTGTTTTGAGATAAAAAGAGATATACCAATATAATTAGTCTCTTTTTTACTTACTTTTTTTGTTTAGAGTGAATTTTTGACATGTGAATTGTAAAAATTTTTGAAAGTCCAGATATTGTTTAGCTTGCTATAATTAACATCATGTGGCATATTGTAATTAACTGTCATTGATTATTATTAATTGGAAGCTTAAAGCTTCTTTATTTATAATATGTATAAGTGTTGATTCTTTTCTATATAATGCTAAACTTTTGAGGAAATAACCATGTCAGATTTAAATATATATATTTTACTTCCCTCCTAAAGTATACTATTTTCTATTATAGCTGAATATTAAATGCCAATAACTAAGTCTTTTACCATGAAGTTTATTTTACACACTATATAACTTTTTGGCTCAAGCATTTCTGATGATTTTAAATAGCTTTATTGAAATATAATTCAGAAACCATATAATTCTCCTATATTAAATATAATTCAAAGCACATTCAAAGATTTCTATACTATCTATTAATGCAGTTTATTTTAGGACATTTTAATTGCCTTTACAAAAGGCTATACAACCAACCCTTCTATCTAATTTTCCAATCCTAGGCAATTACATACTAATCTATTTTCTCTCCTTTTAGATTTGCCTATTCTCAATTTTTCATATAATCTTTGTAACCACATTCTTTCGCTAATATATTTCTAAAGCTCATCCATACTATAGCATGTACCAGTACTACCTTAATTTTGTATGAAATGAATTAAACAAGAGACCTTCTCTAACTGGCTGTTAGAGCCAACCTACTCAAGAAAATTCAGGTAGATATTAACTATAAGAGAGTTATAGTTATAGTATTTTACTCATTTGAGAAATAAAAAAAATGTAAGGAATCAGTTTTAAAATGTTTGGCAACTCAGAAAACTAATCCTTCACTCTGAGGTGTTACTACACCATGAATAGCTCTCTAGTGGAAGGCTGAGTCATTATTAAACCATCAAAAATTTTCTTGGCTGCCTGTTTAAATTCATGAGTGTAAATAGCCACTTATGATATAGTTATTTTTAGGTAATATTTAAAGCAGTAAAAAGTAATGAAATATTCTTCATAAAGAATGCTGAAAAAGCCAGGCATAGTGGCTCTGGCATATCATCCTAGCACTTGGGAGACAAAGGAAGAGGTTCTCAGAAAGTTGGAGGCCAGCCTTGCCTATGTAGCCAGTTCTGGACCAGCCAAGAATATGTAGATAAACTTCATCTCAAACAAAGAAGCAAAATAAATTGAACTATTGTATGCTATGCACTGCAATAATTTAATATACATTAGAGTTTTATGCTCTCTATTTTGGAAAACAAGGACTTTTAACTTTTTCTAGTTTTTGCTTTAAATATTTTTCTTTTAGAGTGATTTTAAAAACTACTACTTGAGTTGCTGACTTGCTTCATTTAAAAAAGTCATTAAGTAGAATTTGGCTTGAGATTAGGACAAAATTTAATTACTTAGATGTTCCAAACATATTTCTGGCATTTCATGCTAAGCAGTATTCTCAGCAGTGGCTATTATAAATCAAAATATCAGTCAACTCTGAAGACTGTTGAAGCTGTTCTCTCTTGTAGTATCAAATATCCATCGCGTGTTTATGTAAAAATGTTTGCCATTATGCCATACGAGTACTGTGGTCACAGACCCTTGTCCAGGCTTCTAGCTTTGACCTGGGTTCCCAGAACCTAAACCAGGCTGTCAGGCTCTCTGGGGTAGATGCCTTTATCCTCTGAGAATCTCCCCAGCTCCAGACCCGACTGCTGTTGTCTTCTTACATGCTTATTTTCTTTGTTTTTATCTTGCTTTTGGAAGATGGCGGGGATGCTGCAAGGGTGAAGGGCAGATTCGGAGACCTGGGAGATGAGTGGAAGAATCAATAAAGACGTTATATTTTTAAAATGTAATCTGATTTTCTTTTTTCTATCATGGCTTTGATGTTATATCTAACCATTATTTTTCTCACATTATTTATTTGTCATTTTTATATAAGCATTTTATCCCATGTTTTAAAATGTTTTGTTTTATATTTGGATCCTTGTTCCATTTATAGCTATCCTTTGTGTAAGTTATGTATTCTAGGCCGAAGTATGTTTTGCTACAAACGTATGTCCAATTGTACCAGCATCATTTTTCAAAAGGAGATTTTTCTCAATAAATAGCCATTTAACTGTTAGGTATCATCTCATACTATTTCTCTGTACCTAAATATAAGACCCTTTTATCCATCTCAATACCTGAATTTTACAGACTGTACTGTTGTGATAGTTGACGCTTCCCACGGTGTGTTAAACTTCAGAATTGTTATGACCCTTCTAAGCATTTTGTTCTGTTATATAGGTTTTTAAGTATGAAAAAAAAGACTTTGAAAACACAATTCTGTAGTAAGAAACTCAGATAGGAACTTTGATTGGAACTGAACTATACAGCTCAGAGCTGTTGGGAAAGAGTGAAAGCATTAACTGTATTAAGCCTACAGTTTCAGAAAAGGAACATGTCAATAAATTATTTGGGCTTTTGATTTTATTAGTATTAGATATTTAGCATACATACTCTGCATGTCACATGTATTTGTTAGCTGCTGTGGTGGTGCACACTTTTAATTCCACTTGGGAAGCTATTGTTAGGGAGGTGATGAGGCCCAGGCTAGCCTGGGTTCCAGAATGAGACACAGTCACACACAAACAAAAAAATCCTTGTTAGATATGGAACAAGGCATTTAAGTTTTAGAGCTATCATAAATACTGTTATGATCTTTATTTTGATTTCTGATTATACATTGTTAAGTGTCTAGAAGTAAGTTATGTCTTTATGTTAGATATAAGTCTGCCATAGGATTTATTTTTTACTTGCTTTGTCTTTTAATTTTTTTTACATTTTTATATTTTGAATTTGCAGGATCTTTGAGAATATGTTTCTGGATTGGGTAATTCTTAAGCACTTGAAAAATGTGCCACTTACGCAGACCATGTCCCAGTGGTCTGTGATGAGAAAGGCACTGCGTGGATGATTTTTCTCCTATAGATAACGCCTCATTTTTGCCTGCTTTCAGTAATATCTCATTTTGCTTTATTTTTTCAGAAGCTTGATACTAAGATGTCTTGACATGGATTTCTTTGGATATAGCTTGTTTTGGACTCTCTCAGTCTTTTAAAATACTGGGATGAATTTGCCAAATTTTAGAGTTTTGAGCCATGATCTCTGTAAATATTTTTTTCATTCCACCATTAGGATTCTAGTGACAAATAGACTTTTGCCCCATAGGTCCTGAGACACTGTTGAACTGGTTTTCACCCTGCTTTGTGTCTGTATAGATTAGCTCATTTCTAGTGTTGTTTCTTCAAGCCAAAGTGTCCCCTTCTCTCCTCTTTTATCTCTTATATTATATCCAGGCAGTACATTTTTAAATTGCAATTTTTAGGTAAAATATCTATTTAGTTATTTTTATGTAAGCTATTTATTAACCGAAACTCTATTTTATTTATTATAGAAATGTTTACCATAGTTCCTTGGAGAATTTTAGTTTTGACTGCTTTAAAATCTTTTTCTGGTTATTCTGACGTATTATTGGTGGTTTGAGTGAGAAAAGTCCTTCACAGTGTAGGACATTTGAACACTTGGTTCTCAGATGGTGGCACTGTCTGATTAAGTTTAGGTGGTATGGCCTTGCCAGAAGGAATATATCACTGGATATTGACATTGAGATAAAAAGAGATAAAAAGCCAAGGGTCAATTTCAATTCCAAATTTCAGAAATATTCTCTCTCTCTCTCTCTCTCTCTCTCTCTCTCTCTCTCTCTCTCCTCTATCTCTTATATTTGTGTGTGTGTGTGTGTGTGTGTGTGTGTGTGTGTGCGCGCGCGCGCTCCCAGCTACAGAAATGAGTTCTAAAGAACCTCCTCGTGTCTGCTACTTCCTGCAGTGTCCCACCATGATGGGCTCTTACTCTGGAACTGTAAGCCCAGATAAGCTCTTGTGGAAGTTGCAGTGGTCATCCTATTTTATTGCAGCACTGAAAGGGTTACTAATACAGAAGTTCTGTCAGAGTGGGCTGCTAATGGGAAGAACCTGGCCATGTTGTTTTGGAAGAATGAGGAAGACTTTTGGAACTTTGGACTGAAAGAATAATTGCATCTCTAATATATAGCATCATGGCATAAGCAAATATGGATCATTTTACCCCTTTCCCTGTTTGTATCTCTCTAATTTCCTTTTCTTGCCTTCTTTCTCCAGCTCATTTTTCAAGCACAATGTTGAAAAGAAATGGGGACAGTAGTCATCTTTGTCTCATTCCTAAATTAAATGTAATTCTCTCAAGATTTTCTCCATTTAGGATGTTGGTGATTGTGCGTTTCTCATGTATAGTTTTTAATATGTTGAAATAGGTTTCCTCTAGCCCTATATTCTCTAGGACTTACATTATTAAAGCATATTATATTTTTTCAAATGATTTTTCTTCATCTATTAAGATGATCTTAGTGATTTATTTTTGCCTTTAAGTCCATTTATGTGACTTATTACTTTCGTTGACTTGCATATGTTGAACTGTCCCTCCATTTCGGGGCCAATGGAAACCTGGTCATAGTGGATAATCATTTTGTTGTATGTCTGTCTTCAGTTTGCAGTTATTTAATTGGGCAATTTGAGTGTATGTTCATCAGGGATATTGACCTATAGTTTTATATCATGTCTTTATTTGGTTTTGATATTGAATTGATACTGGCTTCATAGAAGGAATTTGGGAGTATTTCTTCTGGTTTTATTCTATTGAATCCTTAAGAAGGATTGGGTCTGCCCTGTAGAATTCTGATGTGAATACATTGAGCCCTGGGCATCTTTTAGCTAGACAGCATTTAATTGCTATTTGTCTTAGTTACTTTTTTGTTACCGTGTGGAGAACTGTTTTAGAGTTTCTGTTCCTGTGACAAAACACCATGACCAAGAGCATCAATCACTAATTAAGAAAATGTCCTACAGCCCAATCTTATGGAGGCTTTTCCTGAATTGGGGTTCTCTCCTATGCCTATAACTATGCCTTGTGTCAAGTTGACATAAAACTAGACAATGTATGATCTATACCATGCTTTTTCTTTTAGTACCACTAACCAGATCCCAAATCACAGCACAGGGACTTACTATTAGTTCTGTCAGTCTAGCTTAGGCTAGTTTCTGACGAGCTCTTTAAACTTAAATTAACCTGTCTCTATCTGTTTTTTGTCTCAGGGATTTTTGCTTTTTGTTCCTTCTTTATATTTTACTTTCACTACTTCTCAAGTCTGGCTGGCTAGTGGCTGCCTGGTTTCTTGTCTTGGGCATGTCCCTCTTTTTCTTCCTTGTCTTCTTCCTTTCATTCTTTTTGAGCCTGTTTCTCCTATATATTCTCTCTTTCTGCCAGCCCCGCTTGTCCTTTCTCTGCCTAGCAATTGATTATTTAGCTTTTTATTAGACTAATCAGTTGCCTTAGGCAGGCAAGGTGAAACAAATGCAACACATGTTTGCATAATTAAACATACATTCATACACATCGTTAAACAAATGCAGCATAAACAAATATAACTCAACCTTGCACAGTTAAAGTAATATTCTGCAGCACAAATACAATACATCTTTACATAGTTAAATTTTTTAATTTAATATTTTTAATATTTTGCAACAAAGACCCTTTTACCAAGGCAGTTTGTAAAAGAAAGCATTTATGTAGGGGCTGGCTTACAGTTTCAGAGGGTGAGCCCATGACCATCAGGGTGGTGAGCATGGCAGCAGTAGTCAGGCAGGCATTCGAGAATTAACTGAGGACTTAAATATTGAAATAACCGCCACAAGACACTGGAAGTAAGAGCCAACTGGAATGATGTAGGCTCCTGAAACTTCAGAGCTTACCCCTAATGATATACCTCCTCCATTAGGCCATATCTCCTCCAACAAAGCTACACCTCCTCTTACTTCTCAGACAATTCCACCAATTGGGGACCACGTATTCAAATGTATAAGCCTATAGGGATCATTCTCAGTCAAACAACCACACTTTTTAATCATCTCTTTTTTAATTGGTTTGATTAGGTTTCTGACTTCTTCCTCGTTTAATTTTATAATTTGGATGAATCTATAAATTCTTTCATTTCTTTTTTGTTTTTGAGCTTAATGGAGTGTGAGTTTTAAAAATATTCCCTTAAATATTCTGGATTTTTTTTTTTTTTTGGTATTTCCCTATTCATTTCTGGTTCTATTAGTTTGGGTCTTTGCTTACCTGAAGTGGGTTAGTTGGGAAAATGTTTTTTTACTCTTATTTTCTCAAAGAACCAGCTGTTAGATTTGTTGGTTCTTTGTATTCCTTCCTTCCTTCCTTCTTTCCTTTCTATTTCTTTGATTTTTATACTTATTTTCTTATTTCTTGCCTTTTCCTGGGTTTGGTTTGGTTTGTTCCAAGGTTTTGAGTTGCATTGTTATGAAGTCAGTTATTTGTGCTCTTTCTGACTTTTTAATGAAGAAACTTTGAGCTATAAATTTCCCTCAGAGGACAGCTTTTTGTATGTCCTAGAGGTTTTGTTGTATTCTGTTTCCAATTTTATATAGTTCTAGGAAAGTTTTTATTTCTTTCTTGGTTTCTTCTTTGATCCATTCACCATACAGCAATAAGTTGTTTAATCTCCATAAGTATGTGTTTTTATTTATTTTTTATTTTTTTAGTATGTGTTTTTATTATAAATTTGTTGGCTATCAATTTTGTTTTATAGCATTGTGGCCAGATAAGATACAAACAGTGGTTTCAGACTTTCTGAATTTTTAAAGATTTGTTTTATGTCCTAGAATGTCGTCTGTTTCAGGAAAGCTTTCATGTGCTGCTGAGTCAAATGTGCTCTTTGGTTTTTGTGTGAGATGCTCTGTAGATATTTGTTAAGTCACTTTGAGATATGATAACTAATCATGATGTTTCTCTATTTATTATCTATTAATAGATTTATGCTTAGTCATAGTTTTGTTTGTTTGTTTCTTTTTTATGAAGTTGGACACCCCAGAGTGTGGTGCATATCTGTTTAGAATAGGAACACTTTTTTGGTTAGCTGATGGTCCCCTCCTTATCGCCTCTGGCTAGTATTATTGTTAATGTCTGTTGTGTCATATATTGGGATAGCATCACCTGCCTACTTCCTGGTCCCATTTGATATTAGTACTTTTGTCTTTCCTGTTACTCCAACATGCTGTCTTATCTTTAAAGCAAAAGTAGATAAATTTTGTTTCTTGACCATTTATTCAGTCTATGTGTTTTGATTGGAGAATTGAGGCCATTGATAGATATTAAAATATGTTAATGTTCATCGTGTTGTTGATTTTTGGTGTTGTGTTCTCAGTGGTACTTCATATCTTAGTAACTATGGTTTTATATTACTTTTCACAGTCTCTTTTTTGTGCTCACGCCTCTTTTTAGGCTGAAATATTACTTTCTGTATTTTCTTCAGATTTGTGTTTTGGATATACAATTTTAAAATCTGTTTATATTATGGGTAGTTTCTTTCATTCTTCATTTTTGGTGGATTGATTTGTTGGATATGTTGCTGGACTTGAAATGTATTGCTCTAGGCTCTACTGACTTTCAAAGTTCCCATTGAGAAATCTGTTAGTATTATTATGGGATTTCCTTTATATGTAACTTGTTTTTTGTTTTGTTGTTGTTTGTTTTCTCTTCTATCCTTCAATAAACTTCCTGTTTTATAAATGCTTAGTACTTTAACTTTGATATGCTTTAGGGATCTTCCTTTCCTATCTTGTCTATTTAGTGTTTTGTGTGCTTCTTGTACTATGTGGATGTGTTTGTTCTTACTTTGGGCAAGTTTTCTTTTATGATCTTTTGAAGACTCCCATGTCATTGACTGGGGAGTCTTCTCCCTCATCTCTACATATAATCTGAAGGGTTTTGTTTGTTTTGTTTTTAGAGTATCCCATATTTCCTTTATGTTGCTTTCCTGTGGATTTATTTTTATTTTAAATATTTCTTGCTCATTTGGTCTAGATCCACTACTTTGTCTTCAAGTCTCCATATTCTATCTCCTACTGGAGTCCTTCCACATGTAAGACTTTTTTTTATTTTTCTAGTTGAATTTTTCAGATTCTATCTTCTTTTCAGCTTTGTTCAGCCGACTACCATTTCTTCCCATCTATTAAAATAAACTTTTAAATACTTCCATGTTAGGAAAGGAGAACGTGCTCCACAGTTAAGAGTGCATGCAGTTATTGCAGAAGACCTGAGTTCAGTTCCAGTCACCTGGCTATAACTCCATCTATGGGGCATTTGACACTGTCTTCTGACCTCCATGGGCATTTGTATTCATGGGCACCCCCTCTAATACACATAATTAGAATCAAAACCATTAAATACACACACACACACACACACACACACACCTACACACCTTATTCCTTATCTATTTTTTTCTGCCAGTACTGCCAGGTGACTTGTAAAGTATAATTCAGGAGACATGGAGTATGTCTCAGTGGTAGAGCACATTTGAAGCCCTAGTCCTGAAATTGTTGGATTATTTAAGTACTGACTCACAGAGCTTGCCTCCATCATGGGATGTTTCTACTCACTTTGAAGGAAATAGCTATCAACGGGTGTCAGTGCAGCCCGCGGAGAATGTTGGGTCCTGCTGTATCATATCACTCTCTCTGTTTTATTCCCTTGAGACAGGTTTTTCTCAGACCCTGGAGGTAGCCTGGCATCCAGAAAACCCTGAGAATCATTCTTTCTCCACCCCCCTGAGCACCAGGGCTCCAGGCATGATAGGCAACACACATGGGAGGTCTCGTGCTTACACAGCAAGTGCTATTACCAAGTAGTCTATCTCTCCAGCCCTTAGTTCATCGTATAGCACACAGTTAGGCACTATTCATTGCATTCACAGGGTATAAAACTAGGATTCTTAATTCCAAAGCATTTTTATGCTCTTCAAAGGAGACTTCAAGCATGCTTAATATTCACTCATTTCTCCATCTGTTGCTTCCAAACACAAAACTGCTCCATTATCTGTGGATTTACCCATTCTCCTTGCTTCATACAAACAGAACCATATTATATTTAACACTTATATCTGGTTTTTTCTTAACATAATATTTTGAAGATTTATCTACAATATAGATGAATTGTTTTTTGATTTATACATTTGGTTGACAATTGAATATTTTATTTTCTATTCTTTGAATATATACCATAAAGTAGGATAGAAAAGACTTGTTGAATCAAATCGTAATTTTCTTTTTTTCTTTGTTTTTCTTTTGTTTTTTGTGTGTTTTGAGATAGAATCTTGCCATGTTGCTCAGCCTGTCTTTGAATTTATGACTATCATGCCTCTTATAAAAACATGGGCTTATAGGAATGTGCCATCACTCCTCGCTTTAGTAATTCTGTATTTAGTTATTTTAAGCACTACTGAGCTGTTTTCAAACTATATTTTGTAGCATATTCATTGCTAATAGTAATTATCAATTATTTAAAATAATTATTAATTTCTTAAAATGATATATTATCAGATAGGATAATATTATATATATATATATTCCTGCTTTTTTGCAAAATAAATATAAATTAAACATGGTATGATAATTTTTAAAAATATCTTTACTCTTAATTGGTTTTATATTTTTAACATTTCTATTTATAAAATATAATTTCATTTCTCTCTACACAGAAATTTAACCATTCCCATTCTTGTTATACACACTAAAGAGATTTGTATGTCATCAAATATATAGTGGTTTTGATAAGTAAGAATACTTTGAAATAATCAATAGCTGATGACTACATGCTTAATGATACCAAGAAATTCAATTAAATAGTTGTATTTTTATAAGTTGGATGCTGTGTCTCACAGCAAATCCAAAAGTCAACTCTTGATTTAATGCAAGTGTCAATGTGGGTTTAGCAATAAAATGTTTAGATGATCAACATTAGATTAGATTAGAAAACATTAGGGATAATAAATAAGTATTTATCAGGGTTCCCTACTCTATGCTAAGACCAAGGTCCTCCCAACTCCCCCCAGGTCCAGGAAGGTGATCGACCAAGCTGAGAAGGCTCCAACAGAGCCCGTCCATGCAGAAGAATCAGAGGGAGGTATGGGAGGAGGGGAGGGGAGGGAAGGGGAAGAAGGACGGGAGGGAAGGGGGAGGAGGAGGGGAGGGAAGGGGGAGGAGGAGGGGAGGGAAGGGGGAGGAGGAGGGGAGGAGATGGAAATTTTTAAATATAAAAAAATAAACCATGAAAAAAAAATAAAAGCCTCCTACCTGAAAAAAAATAAGCATTTATAGAAGCATGTAGGAGAGTATCTTCGTGACCTTTTGGAATTGAGGATTTTTATATTGAGCAGTAAATATGAACTAAAACTTGTTAAGGTGGACTATAATGAACTTCTGTTCATTGGAAGATACCATTAAATGAATTTTAAAAAAAACTACCTTAGAATGAGAAATGGTATTTCTAGTGTATATATATATAGAAAAGAATTAATATCCATAATAATTACTATGACTGAATAAAAAACCACAATAAATTCTGTATAAAAGAGAAAAACACTTATCTAGGTTTCATGAAAGGGGGCATCAGGATTGTAAATGTATATGTGAATCGTGATCAATTTGAATTTTTTCCAACTACTTCTGTGGGAAGCTTGTAGCCTTGTAGATCTTTCCTGTGGAAAGTGCAGTAACACTCCAGCTGTTCATCTAAGGACTGCTGTAGCTACTCCTCACATTTTGAAATACCATGTTTTAATTGTTTATAAGTTCAAAGTATTTTCTATCTCCTCTTGTAATTTTCTCTGAAATGACTATGTTTGAAAAAAATGCTTTATGATACTTGTTTAAAGTATAATAGGGAAGAATTGATTTAACACAATTGCTATAGATATACCTGAGATTTTGCAGTGGGAAAGAAAGATTGGTTTTAGCCTCATTTGTAGTCCAGGAAAGTGAGAATTAGCACCTAAGAGCAGAGTGGGATCACTGGGTGGAGAATACTAAGAGCAAACATCACAGATAAGGGAGAGTAGCTAAACTGACATAGTAGGATTCTGGCTAAAGACAGTTCCAGATGATGAGACATCACTTTGAGAACAGTGGAGGATGAGTGAACGAGGGAGGGTGATAAGATGCTTGGGGCAGAAGGGTTCCTGCCAGACTGACTCAGCAGTGGTGTAAATATAATACCAGATTTATGAAATACACAATGAGCTGTCTGAAGTCCAGTCAAGCAGATAATCTTTAGCAGATGTAGATTCTTTAAATTTACTTGAGGATTTTCCAAACAACCCTCTGATAGTGCTTTCCTACTTAATTGTGCTGAGGTCATAAAAAAGATTTGCTTTATGTTCATATTTTGAAGGCTTACAAGTATGTGAAAATGTGATGAACAATTCAGCACATGATTCGCGAGTATAGTTATTAACAGGAGTTTGTGTTCATGTGTATCTAGGCACATCAATGAAAGAGTGTGAATGAACATGTATGCACCTGTATGTGTATGTACACATGTATGTGGAGGTTAAAGGTCATCTTCAGTATCCTTCCTCAGGAGCCATCTCCCCCTCTGCCCTCATTTTCTATTTTCCTGTCTTTTCTTTTCTTTTTTCTTTTCTTTTCTCTCTCTCTCTCTCTCTCTAAAAGAAAATACTTAATTGGGCTTATAACTCCAAAGACTTTGAGTCTATGATGGCTAGGCAAAGTATGGCAGCAAGAACAGCTAAGAGTTCTTATCTCAAACCACAAATGGGGGGCAGAGAGTACACTAAAATGGAATAAGTCTTTAGAAACCTTAATCCTGTTCCCAGTGACATACCTCCTCCATCAAGGAAATACTTCCTAATGCTTCCCAAGCAGTTCTACCACCTAAGGACAGGTATTCAAATATATTAGCTGATGGTGGCCATTCTCTTTCAAAGCTCCACAGGCCATTTCATCCTGTTAGGCTCTAATATCATGGAACCAGTATGATTTTGTTTAGGTTCCTTGGCTACTTTGTCTTTTGTTATTCTTGCTATTAGAACTCCTTCACTCTCACATTGGGGCCTACATCTCCTTTTATGTCTGTGATGTTTTGTTTTATAAATTAGGTGCTTTTCCAATACTTGACATATAAATGTCCAACTCATTCTGATTTTCTTCAAATAGTTTTGAATATGTTTTGCTTGTTTACCTTGTAAACTGGATGGGTTACTGTATTAGTAGTCGTTTTTCCTTATTCCTTATTGACCTATCACTTGTTCTATTGGGGTGTACTAATGTTGTTTTAAAAGAAAAGAAAAGAAAAGAAAGGGGTTTATATTATTTAAATACAAACAGTATATTCCTAATACATTGTTTTTCCAAAGGCAATAATCAGGATAATTAATTGGCTTAGGCCATTTTCCCTTATGATAACAGAACAAAAACATGGCTCCATTAAACTGACAAAGAATGCCTGCCTGTGCTGGGTTCCTTTTATTTTTTCATGTGACATCTCTGGCAGTGAGATAAGCAGACAGAAGAGGGCAGTTATGCTCCTACCACTCAGGTCCAGGCTTAATTGTTAGACATGCAACAGAAACCCCAGTCTGTCTACTTGTCCTAGGTTCATATCTGAGTTTGGTGTATATCACTTTAGCAGCATGAATAAGGAAATGAACATAGATTGTACATAGGCAGGCCAGCCACTAGATACTACCAACAGTTAAAAAAAGTGAACTTTGTTTCTATATTTAAATGCTGATGAGCTATTTTTCTTTTATATTTATCTATTTAAATCCTGACTCTAGTCCCCCCTTCTTCTCCCAATCTGTTCCTCCAGATCTCCTCTGCCCCCCACCATTTACTCATCTTCTGTTTCTATTCAGAAAATGGCAGGCCTCCCATGATATTAATAAAACATGGCATATCAAGTTGCAGTATGACTAGCCACATCCCCTTGTATTAAGGCTAAGCAAGGAAACCCGTTACAAGGAATAGGGTCCCAAAATCCAGCAAAAAACTTAGAGACAGTCTGTGCTCCCACTGTTAGGAGTGTTGCAGGAAGACCAAGCTACACAACTGTCACATATAGGCAGAAGGCCTGGGTCAGTCCCATGCAGGCTCCTTGGTTGTTGGTTTCAGATTCTGTGAGCTCCTATGAGCCCAGGTTAGTTGATTCTATGGGTTTTCTTATGATGTCCTTGATCCTTCTACCTCCTACAATCCTTCCTTTCCCTCTTCTGCATGATTTTTTTTTATCTCAGTCTAATGTTTGACTCTAGGCCTCTGCATCTGTTTCTATCAGTTGCTGGAAGAAGCTTCTCTGATAACAATTGGGCTAGTCATCATCCTGTGAGTATAGCCGTTCAGGCTATGTATCCCCTATTGTTAGGAGTTTTAGCTGGGATCATCCTTGTAGATTCATGGGAGTTTCCCTATACCAAGTTTTTACCCAACCCCAAAATGTCCCCTTTCCGGTCATCTATTTCAATATTCTTCTCCCACAGCTCCAACCCCCTACTTGATCCCTCATATTTGCATCCTCACCAGCATGCAGTCCACTCACAAAATCCATGTGTTCCTTAAGCAGTTTTTGTTACCTCACCTCACTTCTCTGTGGCTGTGGACCCTTACTTTACAGATAATATCCATGTATAAGTAAGTATATACCTTGTTTGTCATTCTGGGTCTGGGTTACCTCACCTAGGATGAATTTTTCTAGTTCCATCCATTTACCTCAATATTTCATGATGCCATTGTTTATAATAACTGATTAATACTCCATTGTCTAAATGTACAGCGTTTTCTTTATCCACTCTTTGTCTCAATGTTGACAGAGGTTTCTGTCCCACCCAGTTCTTCAGTTGTTCAGCCCCAAGGGAATCACACAGAGGTCTACATTAGTTATAAACTGATTGGCCTAGTATCTCAGACTTCTTATTTACTAATTCTTACATCTTAATTTAACCCATTTCCATTAATCTGTGCATTACCACGAGGTTGTGGCCTACCAGCAAAGTTTCAGCAATTCTGTCTCAGGCAGTGGTGGCTCCATGGCTTCTCTCTAACCCTGCCTTCCTCCTCCCATGATATAGGCCAAGTCAGTTTCTTTATTCATTAACCAATAAAAGCAATACATAGACAGAAGGACCTTCTACACCATTTCCCCTTTTCTGTTGAAACAAAAAGGAAGGCTTTAATTTTAACATAGTGAAATTACTTATAACAAAACAGTTATCAAGCAAGAATTACAGTTACAATATTTATATCGACTTTATCTTTTATCATAACTAAGGAAAAGTACATATCTATTCTTCAACTCCATCAAAGACTCCAGAAGGATATAATATTACTTAAATAAACAGGAAATGCATTGCAAGCAACTTCCTAAATTCTATAATTAACAGAGACATCTATCTCACTACCTGGATAGTCACCCAAAGTTCTTCCATACCGTTGGAGCATCCATCTTCAGCCTACAGGCTGAGAGTATCCACCAGACATTTCCACGAAGCAGGAAATTTCAAAGACAGTTCTGCCTATACTGGCAGTTTGTCTCTCACATTTTTCTGTGTCCTGTAGAATGTCTAGCAGACTCCTTTCATAAAGCAGGAACCCCAAAGGATCATCTCACATTTAGGCAAGTTTATCAGTCATTTTTCTGCAAATCCTGCATGTCCAGTTTATCAAGCAGTCTAGGCAAGAGCAGTTTCTTGCCAGTGGTCAAGCAACTCCATAAGGAGCCTCTTCAATGCCCATCATCCTCTTGAAGTAGCTTGGTGCTGCCAGGAGCAGACATGTCTCATTGTCATGAAAAGTTTTAAGTTTGTAACATTTTAAATGCCATATTCTGAAGGCCTATGAAAGATTTAAAGAATACCTATCTAACTGAAAAATATCTCTCTATACATCTAGAAAATCTAACTAATATGACTACAAGCTTGACTATTATAGATGATTATCTGTTAACTTATATTTCTTAATTATACATTGCATTTTTAAAATAAACTACACAATCACAATACCTTAATCAATAGCAGAAATATACATATAATAAGATTGACCTTAAATTTGTATCAATAAACTAAGAGCTATACCAATGCATGCCTTTATAGTATATCCCCCTTTAAATGGAAAGAAGCATTTACAAACAATATTTGGGGATATGGATGTAGTTTTCTCCAAACTTCTTCCTGATATTTATTGGGCAAAGTAATTTTGGGGGGTGTTTATGGTGACCTCTCAGAGGGTTGTGGTCTATCAGACCATATTAGCCTAAAATGAATCCACAGGTTCTTATCCTCTGTGGAAACCAAAGAAGAACCTCTTTTCCAAAGCAACCTATACTTAGACCAAAATTCTGAAATCAAGATATTTTTATGATACACATGCTTGTTTAGCTTAGCAACCCATACAATGAAATGTCTTTCTGTACTTAGCTCCTTCAGAATCAAAAATTTCAAAGAAAACACAATAATATACATAATCCAAACTCTCTGTATATAGTCCATCTTTACATGGTTTATTTTTCTTACTCCTTTTAATCTATGACTGACTGTACTCTGTTTCTTTAAAGACTTTTTTTTTAAAAAAAAAGATTTACTTCCTTTTCTATTCTTTATACTCTTTTTCTTCCCTCTCCCAAGCCTATATACATTTATCCGGCACTGTCTTTTATGTCTGAATCTGTTTTTTTTTATTGTGTATCTGACCATGATGGCTTCTTAAAATACTAAGCATTACTTAAAAGCTTTAGCTGCATCATTGATAGGGACAATACAGCTTTGCCTGCTTGCCCTGCCCAGTACAGCATGGTGGAGCCACTCACTACCTCTGAGAGCTACGCACATCCCCACTTCCAGGCACACAGCTAGTTCAAGTTGCTGAAGTATGCTGCTCACAAACCCCATCCAAATATTTAGTCTCCTAGAAGAGCCAGAGGTTGTGCTGACAGCATGGCTCAGAAAGTGGCTTTTCTTCCTTCTAGCACTGAATCAGGAAAATCTCCCTTAAAGGAGCTGTAGCACACCACCAGCAAAATGCTGGCTAGAAGCCATGCTTAACTCTGTTTTTTTGTGTGTGTCTAAAATTACTTTTTAAGCTTTCTCGGGTTTTAAATGGATTTTAGTTAGCCAATTTGTTGGAGAGGAGGCTGCTTGTTTGTTCCTGGCTGCTCAGCCCCTAAATAATCACACAGAGGTCTACATTAGTTATAAACTGATTGGTCCATTAACTCGGGCTTCTTATTAACTAATTTTTGTAACTTACATTAGCCAATAATTCTTATCTATGTTAGCCATGTGGCTTGGTGATTTTTTTTGGGGGGCAAGGCAGTCGCATATTGCTTTCTCTGTGGCTGGGTCACAACTGCAGAATGTCCTTCTCTCTTCCTAGCATTCTTGTTGCCCCACCTCTACTTCCTGCCTGGCTACTGGCCAATCAGCATTTTATTAAAAATAATACAAGCGACAGGATAAAAGACTATTGTCCTACAGCAGTTCAGGGATGTCTAGGAGGTTTCCAGGTTCTGACTATTATGAATAAATCTGTTATGAACATAGTTGAACAAATGTCCTTGAGATAGGATGTGTATTGTCCTTTGGGTATGTGCCCAACAGTGATATAGCTGGGTCTTGAAGTAGATTGATTCTCACTTTTCTGAGAAAATATCTTATTGATTTCCAAAGTTGATCTACAAATTTGCACTCCCACCAGTAATAGAAGAGTCTTCTTCTTGCTCCACATCTCCAGCATTAGCTGTTACTTGTGGTTTTGATCTTAACCATTGTGATAGGTGTAAAATGGAATCTCAAAATATTTTTGATTTGCATTTTCCTGATGGCTAAGGATGTTGAACATTTCTTTAAATGTTCCTCACAATTTGAGATTCTTATGTTGGGAATTCTCTGTTTAGATATGTACTCCATTATTAATTAGATTTTTTCCTGTCTGGTTTCTTGAGTTCATTATTTATTTTGGAACTCAGCCTTCTGTTTGGGGTTGGTGAGGCTCTTATCCCATCTGTACACTCCTGTTTTGTCCTATTGACAGTGCCATTTGCCTTATAGAAGCATTTCAGTTTCATGAGGAGGTTCCTTTTATTAATTGTTAATCATAGTGTCTATGCTATCAGTGTTCTTTTTAGGAAGTAGTCTCCTGTGCCAAGTGTTCAAGTCTAGTTCCTATTTTCTCTTCCAGTCAAGTTCAGTGTATCTGGATTCAGGTTGAGGTCTTTGATACTCTTGGACTTGAATTTTGTACAGGGTGATAGATACGGATCATTTGCATTCTTCTACATGCAGACATACAGTTAGAAAACCACCATCTGTTAAAGATTCCCTCTTTTTTCATTGTTCAATTTTAACATCTTTGTCAAAAATCAAGTTTTCATAAGTATGTGATTTATGTCTGGGTCTTTAGTTTGATTCCATTGATCCATTTGTCTATTTTTATGCCAATTTCATGCTTTTTTCCAGTTTATTTATTTTTTATTAAAAATTGCCATCTCCTCCCCTCCTCCTCCCCCTTCCCTCCCCTCCCCTCCACCCATACCCCTACTCCCTCCCTCTTGAGGCCAAACAGCCATCAGGGTTCTCTACACTATGTTGAGTCCAAGGTCCTCCCAACTCCCCCCAGGTCCAGGAAGGTGAGCAACCGAACTGACAAGGCTCACACAGAGCCCGTCCATGTCGTAGAGACCAAGCCCATCAAATTTCATGCTTTTTAAAAATTTCTTTAGCTCTGTATTAGAGCTTAAATTTAGTGATGTTGATACCTCTAGAGGTTCTTCTGTTGTACAGGATTGTTTTATCTATTTTGCATTTTTCGATTCTCCATCTGAAATTGAATATTGTTTTTTCAGAGTCTATAAAGAATGTGTTTGGATTTTAATGGGGATTACACTTAATCTGTAGATTGCTTTTGGTAAATTGGCCATTTTTACTGTTAATCCTGCCTATTCAAGAGCATGGAAGATCTTTCTATTTTCTGATATCTTCTCCAGTTTCTTTTTTCAAAGGCTTGAAGTTTTTGTCATTAGGATCTTCCACTTGCTTGGTTAGAGTTACACCAAGATATTGTATATTATTTGTGGCTATTTAGAAAGATGTTGTTTCCCTGATTTCTTTTTCTGCCCATTTATAGTTTGTATATAGGTGGTCTCATACTGATTTTTTTGAGTTTTTCTTGTTTGCAGCCACTTTGCTGAGGGTGTTTATCAGCTATAGGAGTTCCCTGGTAGAATTTTTGGGGTCACTTATGTTTATTTTAATATCATCTGTAAACAATGATACTTTGACTTCTTTTTTCCAGTTCGTATCCTCCTTGATCTCCTTTATTTGATGCATTATTCTAGCTATAACTTCAAATACCATATTGAATAGATATGGAGAGGGTGGACAGCCTGTCTTATTTCTGATTTTAGTGGGATTGCTTTGAATTTATTTCCATTTAATTTGATGTTAGCAACTGACTTCTGTATATTGTTTTTATTATGTTTAGGTATGTTCCTTATATCCCTATCTCTCTAAGATTTTTGTCATAAAGAATATTGGATTTTATCAAAGACTTTTCAACATACAATGAGATAATCACATGTATTTTTTTCCTTCAGTATGTTTACATTGTGGATTTCATGACAGATTTCCATATTTTGAACCATCCCTGCCTTTCTGGGATGAAGTCCACTTGATCACGGTGGGTGATCTTTTTGATGTGTTCTTTGATTTGGCTTGCCAGTATGTCATTGAATGCTTTTGAATCTATGATCATGAGGGAAATTGGTCTGTAATCTCTTTCTTTGTTGTGTATGGTTTGGGTATCAGGGTAACTATAGCCTTATAGAAATAACTTGGCAGTGTTCCTTCTGTTTCTATTTTTTTGGAATAATTTGAGGAGTATTGGTTTTAGCTCTTCTTTAAAGATCTTGTAAAATTCTGTACTAAAATCATCTGGCCCTGGGCTTTTTAAAAAATTTCCTTAGGGGTTATAGGTATATTTGAATTGTTTATCTGATCTTGATTAATTTTGATAATTGGTATTTAACAAGAAATTTGTCTATTTCCTTTAGATTTTTCAATTTTGTGTAGTATCGGTTTTTGAAGTATGACCTCAGAATTCTTTGGTTTTCCTCAATGTCTGTTGTTCTGTCTCCTTTTCATTTCTGATTTCATTAAATTGGATACGCTCTCTCTGTCTTGGTTAGGTTGGATGAAGGTTTGTCTATCTTGTTGATTTTCTCAAAGAACCTACTTTTTGTTTCATTGGTTCTTTGTATTATTCTCTTTGTTTTCATTTTACTGATTTCAGCCCCCAGTTTGATCATCTTCTGTCTACTCCTCTTGGGTGTGTTAACCTTTTTGTTCTAGAGCTTTCAGGTGTACTGTTAAGTCTATAGTATGAGATCTCTCCAGTTCCTTCTGCAGGCACTTAGTGCTGTGTATGCTGTGAATGTTCCTCTTAGCACCACTTTCATTATGTCCTATAAAGCTGGGTATGTTGTGCATTTGCTTCCATTGAATCTAGGGAGTCTTTAACCTTTTCTATACTTCTTCCTTGACCCACTGGTGATTCAGTAGAGAGTTATTTAGTTTCCATGCATTTGTAGGCTTTCTGTTGTTTCTCATTTTATTGAAATTCAGCTTTAATCCATGGTGATCTGATAAGATACAGTGGTGTCTTAGGGTTTTTATTCTTTTGAAGAGATACCATGACCATGGCAACTCTTATAAAAGAAAACATTTAATTGTGGCAGCAACTTTCAATTTCAGAGGTTCAGTCCATTATCATCGTGGCAAGAAGCATGACACCATGCAGGCAGATACAGTACTGGAGGAGTAATTGAGAGTCTTACACCTTTCAGGCAACAGGAAGTAAACTAACAGACTGGGCAGTATCCTGAGCACAGCAAACTTCAAAGCCTACCCCCACAGTTACACACTTCTTCTAACAAGGCCATACCCAGTCCAACAAAGTCACACTTCCTAATAGTGCCACTCTCTATGAGGGTCAATTACATTCAAACTACCACAAGGGGAGGTGTTTCAATTTTCTTCTATCTGTTTAGACTTGCTTTCTGACCAAGTATGTGGTCAATTTTGGAGAATGTTCCATGAGGTGCTGAGAAGAAAGTGAGTTTGTTTTGGAGTGAAATGTTCTATAGATATCTGTTAGGACCATCTGAGTCATAACTTCTTTTAGCGCCACTATTTCTGTTTAGTTTTTGTCTAGATGATCAGTCTATTGGTAGAGTGGGATAGTGAAGTCTCCATGATCAGTGTATGAACATCAATGTGTGATTTAAAGTTTAGTAATGTTTCTTTTACGAACATAGTGCCCTTGTGTTTGGTTCATATATGTTGATAATTGAGATATAATGCTGGTAGGTTTTTCCTTTTATTAGTATGAAGTATCCTTCCCTGTCTCTTGATTAATTTTGGTTAGAAGTCTATTTTCTTAGATATTAGAATAGCTAGTCCATCTTACTTCTTATTTCTAATTCTTTACTCTGTCTGGTAATGTCTGTCTTTGATGTTGAAGTATGTTTCTTGTATTCAGCAGATGGATTGATCTTGTTTTTGCATCCATTCTGTTAGTCTGTGTCTTTTTATTGGGGAATCGTGTCCTTTGATACTGAGAGATAGGAATTACCAAAGATTGTTAACTCTGTTATTTTGTTGTAGTTGTTAATTGTGGTAGTGTGTGCATGTCAGGGTGTTTTCCTTCTTTTGGTTATGCTGGTATAAGATGATTTATTGCCCGTGTTTTGTGGATGTAACTAACTTCCTTGGATTGGAGGGTTTTTCTTATATTCTGTAGCGGTGAATTTTTTGATAGATATTTTTTAATTTTGACTTTATCTTGAATATCTTGTTTTCTACATCTATGGTGAATGAAAATTTTGCTGGCTACAGTAGTCTGGGATGGCACCTGTGGTCTCTTACAGTCTGTAGCTCATCTGTGCAGGCCTCTCTGGCTTTTAGAGTCTCCACTGAGAGATTGGGTGTAATTCTAATAGGTCTGCCTTCACATATTATTTGGCCCTTTTCTCTTGCAGATTTTCATAACCTTTTTTGGTTTTTGTATGTTTAGTATTTTGACTATTATGTGGTGAAGGCTCTTTCCTTTCTGGACTAATCTATTTGGTATTTTGTAAGCTTCTTGTATCTTCTTTAGGTTAGGAAATTTTTCTTCTATAATTTAAAAAAAAATGTTTTTTTGTGCCTTTGAGTTGGGAATCTTTCTTTCTTCTATTCCTATTATTTTTTGGTTTGGTCTTTTTATAGTGTCCCAAATTTCCTGGATGTTTTGTGTCAGGAATTTTTTTAGGTTTAACACTTTTCTTCACTGATACGTCTATCAGTGATATATCTTCTCCCATGTCTCCAATGCCTGAGATTCTGTCTTCTGTATATTGTATTCTGATGGCAGTGCTTGCATCTGCAGTTCCTGTTTGCTTACCTTGATTTTCTATCTCCAGAATTCCCTTAGTTTGTGTTTTTTATTGTTTTTATTTCCATTCAGGACTTGAACAGCTTTATTCATTTTCATCAAATGTTTGTTTGCTTTTCTTGTTTTCTTTCCATTGTTTGAGAGAATTATTGATTTTCTATTTTTATTGTCTTTTCTTCAGTTTCTTCAAGTGATTTATTCATTTCCTCTTTAAGGACCTCTATCATCTTCATAAAGTTTGTTTTAAGGTCATTTTCTTATGCTTCAGCTGTGTTGGACTATCTAGGGCTTGATGTAATAGAATGACTGTGTTTTGGTGGTGATATATTGCCTTCATTATTGTTGATTGTGTTCTTTTTTTTTTGGTTTTTCGAGACAGGGTTTCTCTGCAGCTGTTGATTGTGTTCTTACACTGATGTTTAGGCATCTGGGTTTGGAGTGATTATAGATCTAGGTGCTAATTTCTGGATTTGCCTTTGTTGGATGGGTGTTTTCTTCTTTGGTTTCTGTTTTCTCTCTGGTTTTCTGACTGACATGACCTCAGGTTGAGTAAAGTCCAGCAAGGTGTTTCTGCCCAACTTGGGCGCTAAAGTTCTGGCAACGTGCATTGCCTCTGATCTGGATAGGGGTCCTCTGGGTTCAGAGTGCTGGCCTGACTTCTGGTGGGGTAGGAGACTTTTGCCTGATTATCGGGGAGTTGTCCTGGTCTTTGGGGCTCAGGATGCTGGTCTGATCTCTGGTTTTCAGGAGTTTGGCCTGTCTTCTGATGGGGCACATCTGCAGATATGTAGGCCAGAACATGGTGATGAAGAGAAGAGGGAGAACTGGAGTTATGCAAGGCGAGTGCAGATGCGTGGGTGGCAACTTAATTGCGTTTCAGGATGCTGTCCTGGCCTCTGGTGGAAGAGGATACGTCAGCCAGAACAGTAAGATGGGATAAGGTGACAAGGAGAGGAGGGGTCACTTGGGTGCTTGGGGTCGTGCTGGGTGGGCTCCAGCATGGAAAGGTGGTTATTCATGCTCTTATTGGTGGTATTTATAGAATTTTTTCTCATCTGGGTATATGATTCCCTGGAGCATCTTGTGTTTCTGATCTAGTGGCCCTCAGCTCCCTTGGTTTTTCCTCTCTGGAAGGTCCTTATTTCTCCTTTCACTGTGAAGCAAAACCTTGTTGGGTACAACAATTTTTATTGCAATTATTTTCTTTCAGGACCCGAAATACATGACTCCATATCCTCCTGGTATTTGTAGTTTCTTCTGAGAAATATACCAGCAATATAATGTATTTGCTTTTATGTGTTACCCTCTTGCAGATTGTCATGTGCTCTTCTTTGTCCTGTACTTTAACAACTTAACTATAATATGTCATGGTGATGGACGTCTATGGTCATGTGTATTTGAAGTTCTTGTTATACTAGGGTATCCATGTCTTCCCCAAAATTTGGAAAGTTTTATGCTATTATCCTTTTCATAGTGGCCCCAACCTGTAGCTCTTCTCCCTCTGGGGTGTCAATGATCTGAATATTTACTTTTTAAGGGTGTCTCAAGTTTTTGTATTTTCTCTTCAAGTATTTTTATTTCTCTTTTGTTCTTTCTGACAGTAACAACCCAAAAGATCTGTCTTTAATCTCTTTTGTTCTCTTTTGCTTGACCTGATCTGTTGCTGGCTACAAAGTTTCCATCTGACCCTGAGAGCTTTTCACCCCCTCCCTGACTTCTTTCCTGCCTCTTTCAGATCCTGTGCAGCCTTCCTTATTTCAATTAACTGTTGGTGTTTTCTTCATTTTATCCCTCATATTTCTGTGTTGAGAATTATCTTTTGTTGGGATTATCATTTTTTTTGATACTATGTGATGACATTCTTATGTGACTTTGTTTTGATAATGCCTTGGGAGGCATCAGTCAGTTCTGAGTTTGACTTATAGCAGATTCTCTCATAATCTCCAAGGCTAATCTTCCACCATGTTTTTTTCCTTGCATCACCCTGACTTACTATAGGGACGGGACTTTTGGGGACTAGGCTAATGGTCCATTGAGCCCCAGGAGTCTTCATGTTGCTGCCTTCCCAGCACAAGGGTTACAAGCACACATCACAGTTCACAGCTTTTTATACTCCTTACATAGGTATGAGTAATAGAACTCAGATCCTCTTGATTGTACAGCAAATACTGTGCAGACTAAGATATTCCTTGCCCCTGCTACATGATATTTAAAAATGTAACTAGCATGCAAACTATTAGCTTTCATTATGATATTTTCAAACATAAATTGTCTGTATTGATCCTGCTTCCTTTCTCCCCCTGCTACTCTTATCACCTGTTGGACCCTTCCATCTCTCCCTTGCCCTAACTTTCTTTGCAAGTTCGTGCCACATATGTCCTTATCTTAGTTTGGGTTTTTATTGCTATGAAAAGACACCATGACACAACAACTCTTAAAAAGAAAACATTTAATTGAGGTGATGGCTTACAGTTTAAAATGTTCATGATGGGAGCATGGCAACGTGCAGGCAGACATGGTATGGTACCATGGCTATATCTTGCCCAGAAGGCAGCAGGAAGCTGACTGAGACACTGATGTATCCTCAGTATATGAAACTTCAAAACTCACCCCCACAGTGACACACTTCCTCCAACAAAGCCATACCTCTTAATAGAGCCACTCCCTATGACAGTATGGGATTATGGGGGCCAAAATACCACATTCCACTCCCTGGCCCCCATAAGATTATAACAATATCAAAATGCAAAATGCATTTAGTCCAATTTCAAAAGTCCCCATAATCTATCACAGTCTCAACAATGTTTAAAAGTCCAAAGTTACTTCTGAGACACATGACAATCACTTAACTATAATCACTGTAAAAAACATCAAAATAAAAAGCAGGTCATATACTTTTAACATAGAATAGCACAGGATATACATTACCATTCCAAAATTCAAGGAAGGGGCACAATGAGGAAATTTTGAACCAAAGCAAGATCTAAACTCTATATTTCTGTGTCTGATGTCCAAACATTCCCCACATCTCTAATTCTATTTAGCTTTGTTGACTGCAACATACTTCTTTCTCTTGGGCTGGTTCCACTCCCTGTTATTAGTTCTCCTTGGCAGGTATCACACAACTCTGGCATCTCTAACATCTTGGGTAATTACAAAATTCCAACCATCCAATATCTGGGATCTATTCATAGTCTTTTGGACTCCTCCAAAGAGCTTGGTTACTTCTCTGGTTCTGCCCATTTCAGTACACATAACTCACTCTTTAGGCTCGGCTGGCTCCACTCCACTGCTATAGGTGTTCTTGCTCGTTCCATGTTACTGGCATTTCCAAAACGCTGGGGTCTTCTGTTGCAACTAGACTGCTCTTTCACCAATAACCTCTCATAGGCTCTCCTCAAGGTGCCAAGCCTCAACTTTTTTGCATAAACCCTTCAGTCCTGGGCCTTCAGCTGCCACTGAGGCTGCCCCTTCACCAATGGCCTCTCCTAGCCTCTCACAGTGCCAAGCCTCAGCTGCTCTCTGTGACCCCTTCATACCTTCAAAACCAGTACCACCTGGGTGACAAATTACAAAGTCCTCTCTCCAGCATGAGGTGCAACCTTGGCCACCTCTGGAACATAAGTTCTCTATGCTCTAAGGAAACACCTT
This sequence comes from Arvicola amphibius, assembly GCF_903992535.2. Lineage (NCBI taxonomy): Eukaryota > Metazoa > Chordata > Mammalia > Rodentia > Cricetidae > Arvicola > Arvicola amphibius. The sequence continues at coordinate 61,098,839 of NC_052052.2, read as the reverse complement.
CCAGATGATTTCACCTCAATGACACTAGTCTCTTCTTAGTCACTGCTGATTTCTTAGCTTCAGGCAATCAACATCAGTTATCATATCAAAGCAAAATTTTGCTTTAGTAGTTCCAGTATTCTGTTAATCCCAGTTGATTCTACAGCCACAGCAAACAAGAATCACAGGATCTTAATTCTTTTTTCTCTCCTTAACTATAAAGCCAAAACTCTCCAGCTTTCTGTCTTTCACTGCTTAAACTTGGCTGGTTTAAACTTGCTTCATAGACCAGGCTGGTTTTGAACTCACAGAGATCTGTCTGCCTCTACCTGCCTCTGGAGTTTTAGGATTAAAGGTGTGTGCCACCATTGTCTGAAATCACCACTCTCTTTATTCCATTATTTAATCTTTTATCTCCTTTAACAGAGCATTTATCTCAGTCCCACTTTATGGTGCTTTTTTTGTCTTCAAATATTTTTCCTTGCTCATCTTGCTCCTTTTTATTATAAATCTTCATTAGAGTTACCATGAATATCTACAAGATAGAGTCTATACTTGGCTGCTGTGAGATTTCTTTTGCCAACAGAATTAATCTGAAACTCTTCACTCTAGCCTTGAGCAGACTCTTCAGACAAAGGCAAAAGGCAGAGCCACTTCTTTCACTAAAATATCACAAAGATTATTTCTAGGCAACATACTGAAATTTTTCTCTGAAAACTCTTGGGCCAGCTCCTGACATTTCAAATAATTATCAGCACCATTGTCTTCCATGCCCCTACTAGTATGTTCCATTAAGCAGTGCTTAAAGCATTCTACTGCTTTCCTAACTCAAACTCCAAAAGTCCATCTCACTCCAACAAAAGCATGGCCAGGCCTGTCACAGTAATACTCCACTCCTGGCACCAACTTCTGCCTTAGTTTGGGTTTTTATTGCTATGAAGATACACCATGAACGGAAACTCTTCCAAAATAATATATATTTAATTGAGGCAGTTTTAGAGTTTCATGGCGAGGAACATAGCAGCATGCAGGCAGATACGGTTGCAGGCTACTTCTTGCCCAGAAAGCAGTAGGAAATCTGCAGAGACAGTGGGTAGTATCCTGAGCATAAGAAACCTCAAAGCCCATCCCTACAGTGACAAACTTCCTCCAACAATTCCATATTCACTGCAACAAAGTCACACCTCCTAATAGTGCCACTGCTTATGTGATTATGGGATTATGGGAGCCAATTACATTCAAACTACCACAGTCCAGTTACCCTCTCTCCCTTCCTTGGCACTTTTCTCCCTCTTGTCTCTGTTCTAGATTTTTTGCCCTATACATACTTCAACCCCGCTACACATACCACATATACACATAAGAGTTCTTTAGCTGATTATGATGGCATATGCCTATAATCCCAGCACACAAGAGGCCAAGGCAAAATTGTGAATTTAAAGCCATCTGAGGCTATACACAGTCAGTCTTCCAACATACATATGTGTGCACACACACACACGTACGCACACACACATAGGTATGTTTATTGTAATGAAGTTCGTTAAAGTTCATAGTACATTAATAAAAGATACCCTCATAAAATCTATTTGTATGCTGAAAAATGTAATTGAATACATGTAGTTACTATATTTTTTATTTTATCTTAATATTTTCTACTCTTCTATTTATTGTCTTTGATGATTATTTTACTATAACCTTCCTTAACTTACACATTTTATGTAATTATTATTTGGATTTTTCATAGGATGAATCTTCAAGATGAATTGGATGAGCTTAAAGTACATATGTCTATTGATAAAACAACAATACAAGAATTGAATAGGTGCATGGCAGAGAAGAGAGAAGGTAAGTTTTTAATTAAAATAAATCTTTAACATTATTAAATTATCTAGTTTTTGTTTCAATTTAAGGATATTACTTAGTTTCTCCATTTTTGTATCATGTTATTTATTTATAACACACTGAATTTTTATGTTTCATGAGAAAATCAAATACAGTGAACTCCTAAATATCTCACTTCGAACAGGCTCACAATTTCTGACAACTTTTCCATGGGATTTGGGAGATGGCTGAGCTGCTAAAGCTGTTTCTGCTCAGGCCTGGTGAGCTGAGTTCAACCCCGGAGCCCTTGTCTAGGAGGGGGAGAACACTGCCTCTAGGACCATGACCCTTCTGGCCTCTCTCTCTTTCCCGTAATATAAATTTGTGAAGTAATATTTGATAATTATAAAAATAACAAAAATAGACTATTTTTATTGTCAATTCATGAAGTTTTCCTTGTTAGACTACTCACATTTTGTCATTGATTTAACAATGATTCATTAATGTTTTCTTTTGCTATTACAAGATTTTTTATATATATATTTTTTTCCTCATTTTTTTATTCAAGATTTCCATCTCCTCCCCTCCTCCTCCCCCTTCCCTCCCCTCCCTTCCACCCATACCCCCACTCCACCCCTCTCCAAAGACAAAGAGCCATCAGGGTTCCCTTCACTATGTTAAGTCCAAGGTCCTCCCAGCTCCCCTTAAGTCCAGGAAAGTGAGCAACAAAACTAACAAGGCTCACAGTGAGCCCGTCCATGCTGTAGAGTTCATGTTCATTGCCATTGTCCTTGGTTTCTCAGTCCTCCTCCACCGTCAGCCACATTCAGAGAGTCCGGTTTGGTCCCCTGTTCCATCAATCCCATTCCGACTGGACTTGGTGGTCTCCCATTAGATCTGTCCCGTCTCAATGGGTAAAAGCACTCCTCGCGGTCCTGGCTTCCTTGCTCATGATCTCCCTCCTTTTGCTCCTCATCAGGACCTTGAGAACTCAGTCTGGTGCTCCTATGTGGGGCTCTGTCATTTTCTCCATCCAATGCCAGGTGAAGGTTCTATGGTGATATGTAAGATATTCATAAGTATGACAATAGGATCTGGACATTTCTGGCACCCTCTCCTCAGCTGCCCAAGGAACTAGCTGGGGGTGTCTTCCTGGACACCTGGGAACCCCTCTAGAGTCAAGTCTCTGCCAACCATAGAATGGCTCCCTTAACTAAGATATATAATTCCTTGTTCCCATATCCACGCTTCTTATATCCCAACCATCCTATATCCCCAACATGGGGGTGGGGTGGGATGGGGGGATGGGGGGATGGGGAGAGAAAAGCTATTACAAGATTTTGAAGGTACTTAGTTCTCTCTAACTTTGTGGGACCACAATCCTAAACCTAGAGGGAAGCTTTGTTCATTAAGTGTGTGACCACTGTAACCACTTGTCTCATGATAGGAGATGCACCATGTTACCAATGTAAGGTTGTTCCTATGGTAAAAGTGAAGACAATTATATTTACTGTGCAACTTCAGTATCTTAGTAGAAGAAGCAAATCAGGTTAATATAAGACTCCTCCAGCTTCTTCCACTCAGCTGCTGTCACGACACCTAGGGATTGTTTTCAGTGAACTCTTTGTCTCCCCTTTTCTCAGTTGTTATTACTGATTTAGTCTTAAATATGTTGTTAGTGATTTACCAAAACCAGATTTAACATTTCTACTTTATATGTTTAGTTTTTTTTCTATAATGATATTTTATTTCTATTTTAATAAATAAAGCCATTATAATGGAGGGATTTGGGTATCTGTAAGATAATATGCTAGACATTTGAAAATGGAACAATTAAATGTAATGTCAATAGTAAGCATTGTCAGCATTATCAGTTTTATATTATCACTAAATAGTTGATTAATATAAGAGCCAAGATAGAAGCCTTAGAAAAATCTCATAAAACAAACCTTGACAGAAGAATTAAATGGAGAGCCAATTTCAGCCTTGCATTATAAGAATATAGAGAAACAGCCTAAGGTTTTCAGACAACCAAACTTACTTAATATATCCAGTAACCTGTCAGGAATTATCAAATGGCAGAGGCTCTGTTACAGCTAACTGGACACCTATTTCATTATTAGATTTAAGGAGATTCAAAAAAACAATAGTCTCATGTGCCATGAATTCACCTTTTGTGAAGCAAATGTTAAACTTGTGGTCAGTTTGTAATATAATTATTCCTAATGACTGGAAAGATTTGGTTGATGGAGTTTTAGAGACTGGTATACAATAACAAAGGAGTATCTGGTTCAGAGAAGAGGTTAAGATTATTAAACAATGGAGTAAAAGTAGACATAGGGAAATCTCCCCAAATGAAATTATTGGAAAAGGAGACTATCCTAGTACAGAAAGACAGGTAGTATATGCTGCATTTATGCTTGCAGCAGCTTTGAATGCTTGGGACATAATTGGAGAAATAGGAAAGAAAATTGAGTCATTTGCTAAAGGTTTGCAGGGCCCAAAGCAAGCCTTCATAGATTTCTTTTTTTTCCCTCATTTTTTTTTATTAAAAATTTCCATCTTCTCCCCTCCTCCTCCTCCTTCCCTCCCCTCCCCTCCACCCATACCCTCACTTCCTCCCTCTCCAGGCCAAGGAGCCATCAGGGTTCCCTATGTTAAGTTCTCTATGTTAAGTTCAAGGTCCTCCCAACTCCACCCAGGTCCAGGAAGGTGAGCAACCAAGCTGACTAGGCCCACACAGAGCCCGTCCATGCCGTAGAATCCAATCCCATCGCCATTGTCCTTGGCTTCTCAGTCAGCCTCCACCGTCTGCCACATTCAGAGAGTCCGGTTTGGTCGCATGTTTCATCAGTCCCATTCCAACTGGAGTTGGTGATCTCCCGTTAGTTCTGTCCCACCGTCTCCATGGGTGAACGCACCCCTCGCGGTCGTGACTTACTTTCTCATGTTCTCCCTCCTTCTGCTCCTCATCAGGACCTTGGGAGCTCAGTCCGGTGCTCCAATGTGGGGCTCTGTCATTTTCTCCATCCATCGCCAGGTAGAGGTTCTATGGTGATATGCAAGAAATTCATCAGTATGGCCATAGGATCTGGCCTTTTCTGGCTCCCTCTCCTCAGTTGCCCAAGGAACAGGCTGGGGGCATCTCCCTGGAAACCCAGGAATCCCTCTAGAGTCAAGTCTCTTGACAACCCTCAGATGGCTCCCTTACTTAAGATATATGCTTCTCTGCTCCTATATCCACCCTTCCTATATCCCAAGCATCCCATTCCCCTGAGCTCTGCCCATTCTCCCCTTCACGCTTTTCTCTCCCCATCTCCCCTTGGCCCCGTCCCACCCCACCCCCAAGTTCCCAATTTTTGCCCAGCGATCTTGTCTACTTCCAATATCCAGGAGGATTACTATATGTTTTTCTTTCAGTTCACCTTCTTATTATCTTCTCAAGGATCCCTAATTATAGGCTTGATGTCCTTTAATTATGGCTAGAAACCGATTATGAGTGAGTACATCCCATGTTCATCTTTTTGGATCTGGGTTACCTCACTCAGAATAGTGTTTTCTATTTCCATCCATTTGCATGCAAAATTCAAGATGTCATTGTTTTTTACGGCTGAGTAGTATTCTAACATGTATATATTCCACAGTTTCTTCATCCATTCTTCCACTGAAGGGCATCTAGGTTGTTTCCAGGATCTGGCTATTACAAATAATGCTGCTATGAACATAGTAGAGCAGATGCTTTTGTAGTATGATTGGGCATCTCTTGGGTAAATTCCCAAGAGTGGAATTGCTGGGTCCTGGGGTAGGTTGATCCCGAATTTCCTGAGAAACCGCCACACTGCTTTCCAAAGTGGTTGCACAAGTATGCATTCCCACCAGCAATGGATGAGTGTACCCCTTACCCCACAACCTCTCCAGCAGAGCCTATCATTGGTGTTTTTGATTTTAGCCAATCTGACAGGTGTAAGATGGTATCTCAAAGTTGTTTTGATTTGCATTTCCCTTATAGCTAGGGAGGTTGAGCATGACCTTAAGTGTCTTTTGGCCATTCGAACTTCTTTTGTTGAGAATTCTCTGTTCAGTTCAGCGCCCCATTTTTTAATTGGGTTAATTGGCATTTTACCGTCTAGTCTCTTGAGTTCCTTATATATTTTAGAGATCAGACCTTTGTCAGTTGCAGGGTTGGTGAAGATCTTTTCCCAGTCAGTAGGCTGCCTTTGTGTCTTAGTGACAATGTCCTTTGCTTTACAGAAGCTGCTCAACTTCAGGAGGTCCCATTTATTCAATGTTGCCCTTAAAGTCTGTGCAGCTGGGGTTATGCGTAGGAAATGGTTCCCTGTGCCCATTTGTTGTAGAGTACTTCCCACTTTCTCCTCTATCAAGCTCAATGTGTTCAAATTAATATTGAGGTCTTTAATCCATTTGGACTTGAGTTTTGTGCATGGTGATAGATATGGATCTACTTTCATTCTTCTACAGGTTGACATCCAGTTATGCCAGCACCATTTGTTGAAGATGCCCCCTTTCTTCCATTGTGTACTTTTGGCTCCTTTATCAAAAATCAGGTGTTCATAGTTTTGTGGTTTAAGATCCGGGCCTTCTATACGATTCCATTGGTCAACTTCTCTGTTTTTATGCCAATACCAAGCTGTTTTCAATACTGTAGCTTTGTAATAGAGTTTGAAGTCAGGGATGGTAATGCCTCCAGAAGTACCTTTATTGTATAAGATTGTTTTGGCTATCCTGGTTTTCTTGATTTTACATATAAAGTTGGTTATTGTCCTCTCAATATCTGTGAAGAATTTTGATGGGACCTTGATGGGGATTGCATTGAATCTATAGATTGCTTTTGGTAGAATTGCCATTTTTACTATGTTGATCCTCCCAATCCACGATCAAGGGAGATCCTTCCATTTTCTGGTATCCTCTTCAATTTCTTTCTTAAAAGACTTAAAGTTCTTGTCAAATAAGTCCTTCACTCCCTTGGTTAGAGTTACTCCAAGATATTTTATGCTATTTGTGTCTATTATGAAAGGTGATACTTCTCTGATTTCCCTCTCAGGAGGGCAACTGATTTTTTGGAGTTGGTCTTGTATCCTGCCACGTTACTGAAGGAGTTTATCAGCTGTAGGAGTTCTTTGGTGGAGTTTTTGGGGTCGCTATCATATCATCTGCAAATAACGAAAGCTTAACTTCTTCCTTTCCAAATCGAATCCCCTTGATCTCCTTATGTTGTCTTATTGCTATTGCTAGAACTTCAAGCACTATATTGAAGAGATAAGGAGAGAGTGGACAGCCTTGTCGTGTTCCTGAATTTAGTGGGTTGGCCTTGAGTTTCTCTCTGTTTAATTTGATGTTTTCACCAAAATATGAGTTTTTCCCTTCGTCCTTTTGAGACACGATTTTTTGTTTTCACTTTTCTTTTCTTGCCAGGAACTTTTCTCTTCCTTCAACTGAAACATATTCCCACTTCTTTCTTAACAACTGGGACCCTGAATAGTCTTCTTGCTTTATTGTTAAAAGTAACTATATTGTTTTGAAAATAAAAACATACATAGATAAACATTCAAGCAATGAGAAAGAGCCAAATTAAGAAGAAAAGGAAAAAACTTTTCTTCACAATTCCAAGTCAATATCTTACATTGCACATTGGTTTCCTGCATATTGGTGCTTATTGTAGCACTGTGTACAGTAGCTGAGTTATGGAACCAGCCTAAGTGCCCAGCATCAGAGGACTGAGTGAACAAATGTGGTATATGTGCACAAGGGATTTTTTTTTCTGCCTTAAGAATAAAGCTATGCTCTTTTCAGGAACATAGGAAAAATGAGATAATATTAAGTAAATTAGGCCTGTATTAGGCAATATCTATGTTTTTATTCATTTGTGGTTCTGTATTTTATATATGTGTGTTTGTGACATGTAGATAGAAATAAAACTGTCTGGAGGCTAAAGGAGATTGACAGAAGCAGAAAGTAGCAACAACAGGGGGGATTTATGAAAGGACTATGCTGAGTATATATACCTAAAAGAGAACTTTTTAAAAATCAGAAAAATTGGTTGGCTACTCCCAGAAGTTCTGCTTTTGTCTTGTCTTGATGTATCTCTTTTTGTGCTGATTGACTGTTGTCTCTTGAAGGCCTACTCTTTTCTGAAGAGGAAATAGAGGCTGGTGGATAGGGGAGGGGAGGTGGAGGGTGCTAGGGGGAGTGGAGGGGGGAACTATGGTTGATGCATTGTATGAGAAAAGGATCTTTTCAATTAGAAAAAGAAAAGGAGAAAAAATAAACAAATGAAGTAATATGGTATAATTAAGAAATATGTTCAAAAGTAGCAATAGCAAATAGTGGAAGAGCCATTTAATGAATAATTTGATTTGAAAGAAGTATCTGCGACATTGAGAATAAGTATACAGGCAAGATAAAACTATCATGTTCAATCTGACTGAGCTGAATTACTTATCCTATACACAAACAAACTAAAATGAATAAATGTTATGTGCACTAAAATGTATCATACAGAATTAGTATGTAATGAATTGAAATCACAGAAAAGTATGTGTTCGGTTACTAAAATGAATGCAATTAGTTATTTTCTAGTAAATAATATTTTTGCAGTATTTTTGTTTGTTTTAAATTGAATCACAGATCAAGAAATATATTCAGTAAAACATAGTTATCATTTATCAATAAAAGTCCAAAGAATAGAAGTAGTAAGGTAAGTTTCAATATTAGCCATTGATATCCTTAGGATAGTGCAAAAATTGGCATGCTCAATTTAAGAGTAAGATTGTTTCATTTGGCTCAATGTAGTTTCCATATTCTCTTTTGCATTTGGGGGAAATAAAATGTATTATGGCATTAAATAATGTAAAATACAACCTATTGAATCCTAGATGACTATATATATATATATATATATATATATATAATAGCAAATTAATTTTGCAAAATGATAGCCCTAATTTAGGATAATTGGAGTTGTGTTTTGCTGTTAAGTATTTCAAATAAAACTAGTGGAAATCAAATTAAAAATGGTAAATTATGTTCACAGTTTATAAAATATAAATTTATTTATTAAAACAAACATGAAATTATTTTTTGTTTGTTTTGTTAAATGGAAAAATGGAAAAAAATCACAAAAATATGATAGGTTTTAATAATAATGTTACTAGAATTAGAGAATATAAAAGAATAATAAGATAATTAACAGTTAAAAGTTGCAGAATCATTTAGATTAATTATCCAATGGATTGTTGGGGCTTGGAAACTAATAACCCATACTAATGACACTTTGACATGGGACAGAATCTTTCTGTGCAGTTCAGGATGAGCTGGAATTCAGAATCTTTCTTCCCTAGCCCCTGAGTCCTGAACACCCTGTACCCCAGCTATGCTGAGTAATTTGAAATAGGGGAAACAAGGGAGTCTTTCAGCCTTTTTAGAACCTGGTCATTTCTGACCTTCCTTTGTATGTTGCTATCAGGCTCACGAAGCTGTGCAGATTACCTTATGTGACTTGGATCCCTCTCTAAAATCCCAGTAACCAAGGATTAACTCATAGAAAAGCAGGCTTAAAGGTATTTGACAATTCTTTTTAAAGACATCTGTTCTGAGGCTGGAATGATGGCTCAGTGATTAAGAGCATTGTCTGTTCTTCCAATGGTCCTGAGTTCAATTCCCGGCAACCATATCGTGGCTCACAACCATATGTAATGAGGTCTGGTGCCCTCTTCTGGCCTGCAGACATACACATAGACAGAATATTGTATACATAATAAATAAATAAATAAATAAATAAATAAATAAATAAATAAATAAATATTAAAAAAATCTGTTCTGATGACTCTTGGACTTGGAAAGACAACCTTCAATGCTACTGCAGTTTCTGTGTTTGCCTCTGTTCCTGGCATGGTCTGTCCATCAGATTCACTCAGTTTCCCTAAAGGTCATTTTCTACCCCTGAAAAAGGTCTTCAATCCCTTGCTCCATCTCGCTTTTCCTATTGCTGAGGGTACTGCAGCTTGGACCATCTGGCACTTCTGCAATTTTCATAGTTGGTGTGGTATTCATTTTCCCATACAAATCCCTATTTATTTCAGTGCACTTAGACTCTAAGAAAGAGGGAGAAAATCCCTTTACCACCATGGTAAACCAAGAAGATTAAAAGGAAATTAAACAAAAATTAAAATCAAACAAATTTTAACAAATTATTTAAAAAGTTAATGTTTAAAAACAGAAAAAGAAAAATTTCTGAGAAAGAAGGAACAAAACCCAGAAGAATTTTAATGCTAGTAAAAGTTAAAGCATTTAAACCATATGATAAGTCTTGTAGAATAAAGCACACTTGTCAAAAGAGAGAGAGAACAGAGAAAGAGAGAGAGAGAGAAAGAGAGAGAGAGGGGGGGGGGGGGGGGGGAGGAGGGGGAAGAGGAAGAGGAGGAAGAAGAGGAAGAAGAAGAAGAAGAAGAAGAAGAAGAAGAAGAAGAAGAAGAAGAAGAAGAAGAAGAAGAAGAAGAAGAAGAAGAAAAGAAGAAGAAGAAGGTTATTTTCTTAACTAGGCCCTCTTGCCTCAGTTGGCACATCCAGAGATGTTTGAACTGAAGTGGCTAAGAGTATATTCCTTGTTTCACTCCGTGGTCTGAGCCTAGCTGTTTCAGTATACTTATAGAAGCTATATAGGCCAGAACAAAATCTTGCTGAGTGACACCCACAGGTGCACATGCTTGTGTAGGAACACCCACAGGTACACCTGTTCAGCTAGCGACACCCACAGGTGCACATGCTCACCTAGCGACACCCACGGGTGCACATGCTCACCTAGTGACACTCACAGGTGCACATATTCAGCTAGCAACACCCACAGGTGCACATGCTCAGCTAACAACACCACAGTTGCACATGCTCACCTAGTGACACCCACAGGTGCACATGCTCACCTAATGACACCCACAGGTGCACATGCTCACCTAGCGATACCCACAGGTGCACATACTCAGCTAGCGACACCCACAGGTGCACATGCTCAGCTAGTGACACCCACAGGTTCACATGCTAACCTAGTGACACTCACAGGTGCACGTGTTCAGCTAGCGATACCCACAGGTGCACATGCTCAGCTGGCGACACCCACAGGTGCACATGCTAACCTAGCGACACTCACAAGTGCACGTGTTCAGCTACTCTGTCCAGGATTTCTTGCAGGTACCTAGGACAAAATATATAGCAAGGAAATTTTTTTAAGAAATCATTCTTCAGTGTTAATTTTATTAGCAATATATAGATGTCATTAGTACTCTATGTATGTGAATATTTTACTATTATCTTATTTTTAAGGACAAACATTTCACTCAGAGCTATAGGAGATATTTAAATGACTAGAGCAGATGAATCATATTTGCATATTATTTCTATATTGCTGAAGAGTGCTGTAAATGAATTCAGCACCATGGTGTTAGGGGACTAGAAAAGAAGCTTGGGAGCTGATAGAGTATTATCAAGGTAAAGGTACATGTTTCCCGAGAGGCAAATTCTACCTATTCTAGCTTTTATTATTCTTAGGACAGTGTTCTATTTATTTCATGAGCACAGAAGTTTTAATTGAGTATGTCATGTTTCAAAGACAAAAGAAATGCCTAATTCACTCTAACAAACTTGTTAGTCACTGTTTTTATCAGGAGGATTTCTACTCTACAGAGAATAATATTGTTTTCTCTTCCTTTGTTGATAAATCAAAGTTTACACTGACCTACAGCAGTCAAGCTTACTTTAAAGCAAAAGCAAGCTAGCACAGATGCATATCCTCTTAGCGTCATGCATTCTTTTCTGATCCCTTCTTTGTTCTTTAGGAACATTATACTTAAGAGACAGTTAAGGAATTCACTAAAAAAAGGTAACTTCATCACTGTAACTTATCTGTAAATAAAATGGTTATAGGTTTCAATGAATTTTCATATTAATGAAAAACTTGTGACAATGTTTCCCTGAATTTGGTAACTTGCTTACAGGTTTTGGCTGCACCGAGAAGCTGTGGCTGTTAGCTGCCAGCCCACGCAGGAGTGATTTGTCAAACAACTTCACCCACTTCTTAGGAAGTGAAGCTGCAGTTCCTCTAGCTCTGAGGCTTTTATGGTTCACTTGCCCGTGCACAGTCTTTCCTTGGAAGGAAAGGTTCATGCACTGTTATGGTTTCAGTCTCTAATTCCATTACTGTTTGCTTTGTTCAGTGATCACTCTGATCCTCATGGCAGGGAACAGGATCAACAGAACAAAACTGGTAGTCGCTGTAGATAAAACGGCAATGAATTCTGCTTTTAAGGTAAAGGCTGAATAGTCTACAAAAAGATGAGCATGGGAATGAAAGTATTGCATTGTTAGCCTGCAGATCTATTGTACCTTTGAAAATCTTAACACTGCAGGAAAAATCTGTGACATTATAAAGATATGCAATTATGTGACCAAAAAAGGCCCTTAAGAGAGGTCACCATTTTGTTCTGGTCAAATACTTGACAGGACAGTAGACTACATTATTCATAATTGAAAAACCACAAAACCTTTCCTCTTAAAATGATAGTACAGTGTCTCAGCAATATATGATATATCCTAATATATTATTCATTTGCTTCCAGAACAACTCTTTAGACACCATGAAGATGCTGGGGTCAAGAAGAGTACTCCAGAGAAGAATGAGAAAGCAATACCGGAGCAGACATTACAGAAGGTAGTCCAATCTTTAAGATATTGAGCTGAGCAAGTTAAATCTGAATTTTACCATAAAGGATTATATTTTAAAACGAGGGCTCATGAACTTAAACCTTGTGTGAATCCTTGATTTAAATTCATAATTCAAAATCATTGGCTTGCCAAAATGGGTTAACAAAATCAATGTTAGAAAAATAGATGGGTAAACATTTGTGCTTCCTTGGACATAGATTAAAAATATTTTTTATAGATGGAGGGGAGAAAATGAAAAGAAGAAAAGTTAACAAAATTTAGAGTATATGCGCCTCTTAGTTATAAGTGAGCAGTTCAAGTTACAAGTGGGTCAGGAGGCCCTGATCTGCAACAGGCACAGACTGCTTTTCCTAGTCATAGCTCTACCAAAGTAAAATGACAATATTGTCATAATTTAAATATGTGTGACTTATTGTCAGAAATTACCCTATGATTCAGTGTAGTTTTGTATTGTGTAGGACAGTCCAGGTCAGCCTGTAGACACAATGCAGCATTAGTCTCATTGCTAGTAAATTTTAGTATTCACATTCACTTATGTCTTTTTACAAAAGGAAATGATTCCAAGTGGATAAACATTTACTAGCCATATTATTGAAGATTTATCTTCAGTAATGGACTCTCTGACTGTTTCCTAGCTACTCTGGATTAGTCTTTGGTATTACTAAAGCATCACTTCATAAACAAAACTGAAAATGCAAACATGTATAAGCAATTTCACTTTACTGCCTTTATTTCCTGTACCTGTGGATAGACTTATAGCGACTTTTCCTAGCCTTGCCACTGTCTTGTAACAAAGGATGTCACCTCACTGCTACTGAATGACACATACCAGGTGAACACAATAGGCGAGAGACTGAGACAGGCTCACATTCATTCATCTTGAAGAAAGGTAAAAAACTGATGCCATCAGTGTACCATCAGCTGGGGCATTTACACTTTGTATTAATGTATCAGCTTTGTTTCAAGATAGTGTTTTCCTCACTGTTTTGTATAATTTTGTTTGTATAGATTCATGGTATATAGATATTCCTCTAGAAGGGAAAGCCTAAAGAAACTATGACTTCTTTCTACCCTCTACAACTAACAACTAATATTATTGGTCTAGAAATTCATTTAGGCCCAGAAAAAGAACAGTAATTATTTTCATTGAACTTGAATCAAATTAACATATTAACTTCTTACTTTTTAATATTAGCTTTATATTTATATTTATATAGCATTTAGGATTGAATTTAGGAGTTTTATACATCCTAGGCAAGTTACTTACCAACAATCTATTTGTCCAGCCATATATATGCATATATTTATTTTTAAAACATATATATAGTGTTATATATATAATATGCATATTTAGTATGGTTTTCTGTGTTTTAATAGTCTATGTCAGCATATAGTCACAATACAGCACTACTATCATTGATAGTAAATGCTGCTTTCAAATTGTACCATTTGTCTCAATATATTTCTTCTTACAAAATACATTATCAGGTTCAATGTAATGGTTTCAAGGTTGAACTGCACAGGCTGGGTTTGAACTCATTCTGTAGCCCAGGCTGGCCTTGGCCTTGCAGCATTCTGTCCTTCATGTCCCGAGTAGCTAGGTTCAGGAGTCTCCAACATCAAACACATCTGAATTTCCTTCTTGCGTGTGTATATTCCTATGTGTGTGGTGTGGTATGTGCATATTCATACTTGTGGAGATCTGAGACCACCTCAGGCACAAACCACCATTTCTTTCTTTTCTTTTCTTTTGGTTTTTTTTTCTGGTCTGGAATAATTCACTCACCTGTCAAGTAGGCTTGGCTAGCCGGTCTGTGAGATGCAGGAGTCTACCTGTCCTTGCCTCCCCAGCTCTAGAACACGCTGGCTATTGTATGAAAGTTCTGGGGATCAAGCTCAGACCTTTGTGCTGGAGTTGAGTATTTTACTGGCTGAGCTCTCTGACCAGCCCCAGAGACACATCACTGAAAGGAACAAGAAAGGCTTCAGTGCCAGCTTTCCACTGGAGTTCATAATACATGGACTGACAGGAGCTCTAGGTTTCGTTTAAAACAGAGGTGTGGATTGAGCAGTCCTGGTCAAGGTGTGCTCTGCCCGTTTTTATGTCAGCTCACAGCCATCATCAGGGTGGTCCAATAAAGTGTTAAATTGTTAATCTGTTACTCCCTGAAAATGCAGCTTTTTGGCCTCGTGGATAGCTATCCTCATTTGGAGGTGTAGAGGTATCTGACCTTATGGCTTTTTGTGGAATTCTAGATGATTCGATAGGTAAGGTTAGAGACAATAACCATGTGTTTCTTGAGCCAGCACACAAATTCAAAACAAATACATAGATGTCTGGCTCTTCTGCTTTTATTTGTCTTGTGGGCTCAAATGAAGTGTCAGTGATTCTTTGCAAAAGCCGTTTTGGAGTTTCTGTTTCAATTACACTTATAAAACTATTTTGAAAAATAGCTAAATGTTATCTTTCAAATAACAACTCTTGTTATTTTACAAGTTCTAATTCCAAATTTCCTTTTGTAACAGTAATAATAATTCTTTCTGTCCTTGGTGTTTAGACCTACAGTGTTTATATCCTATCATATACTTTAAGATGTTCAAGTGTATGTTTTTCCAGTGACTGTCGAAACATAGACCATCATTGTATTTGATCATCACTGTATCCTACAACAGGAGCAATATTCATTGAAATAAATGTAAATGTTTTACTTATAAACAACCTTCAAATTCTTATAATTTTAGATTGTTGAACATTATTTTTTGGAAAAAGATTTTGTTGTGTGAAATAAGAATGCCATGAGAGTTAAAATGGTACTTTTCTAATTTAGAAATAAAACTGTTTCAGGTTATTCATTTTGTCATCACTTTCTAATGTGTTTCTCAAGTATTTACTAATAGTTTCTCCATGAACCTATTTTAGATTATTTCTATAAACAGTTGATTTTCTGAAAATATTTCTTCTCACAGTGAGACCATATAATGAAAGCACTTACAGTCTTTGAGAACTCTGCATCTCATTGACATCCTTAGTTCTGTATCACTTTGCATAGGATTTTAACTTCTTTTACCATCTGTCCTTTGTTAACAGATGCATTATTGCATTTCTGAATGTATTCATCTACATCACCTTAGAATTATTTAGAAATTAAGTGCTTTAGATTCACTTTGTCCTTGTACTAAATGTAACTTTCTTTCTCAGTTAGAGATGATAATTAGAAATAAAGTAGATTATGCTCTTAAATTTTAAAGTAGTAAATTAATCCTTCTTGCTTAGGTCATTGAGTTAGAAAATCGGCTAAAATCTTTTGAGCAAAAGTCGAGAAAATTAAAAGAGGGGAATAAAAAATTAAAGAAAGAAAATGATTTCCTGAAATCCCATTTAAAACACTATCGAGAAGATTCTGAAGTGAGAGAAAAGGAGCTGGAGCACCTACTGAAGGTGAGTAAAGATGTAGAAAATGACAAAAGTGAACTTCAAGTAAAAATCACTGAGCTGGAGAGGGAAGTCACTACCCTGAGGAAACAAGTGGCGGAAACCAAGGCTTTGAGAAACAGCAGCGAAGAGGCCGTGAGTCCAGGAGAGAAGCTCCACTGTCCCACACACAAAGCCAAATCTAAGATGGCCACCAGAGAGGTGCGAGCCCGGCCGTGTGACTGCAAGACAACCACTACCAAGGTGAAATTTAAAGCTGCCAAGAAAAAGATCTCTGTGGGTCGCCACCACACGCTTCTCAATCACTCCATCAAGGTTATGAGCCACGTTGAGAACCTCAGCAAGGACGGCTGGGAGGATGTGAGTGAAGGCAGGTAAGGCTCTCATTAACTTAGCTCTGTGGTGGGGACAGTGTGCATATGTAAAGAACTGGCAAATTGAGATTGAATTTCAACTACTGTCGATTTGGTATTCAGAAAAAATACTGTCAGAGCCTTTGAAATATCTTGGGAGGTCTTGTTCTGAGCTTATTGACTGAAATTTGCATGCAAAATTAGCCACAACTGCATGAGTATTTGAATAGGTGCCAGGAAACCCAAAAGAAGGCAATGCTTGATTTCTTCCAGTGATGCTATTTTCCTGCAGTCATGAGGCTTGAAATTGACAGTTTGGCAGGTTGATTTAATTTGCTGGCCCTTTGCATATTCACCACTGACAGCTAAGGATTCCCAAGCAAGCCTACTAAGTCGGTTTAGTTATCTTGTGACATGCCAACCTGGGAGGAGAAACATTTTTCCCCCTTAATTTAGTTAGATAAATTTTGAATGACCCATTTCAGCTTGTTACCAGATGTCTACAAGCTGTTTAACAGTCTTTAAATTAAGAACCATCTTCATTAATTATTTCATGTGTGGATTATGGAAAGTCATTGTACAAACTTTAGCTGGATGGAAGTTAAAATTTACTTAAGAGTTGTACAGATTTGTATTCTTGAGTCATTTAGCCCCATTGAATATCAAGAAGCAAGAACTAGAAGTCTGTACATTTCATGGTCTTACACCAGGCTGTACACTCATGTATTCATTTGAAGCACAGTGGCAAAGGAATGACAGCACATCTTATTTAGACCTGTGCGAAAGTTCTTTGTTAGAGTTACTAACAATTTGCCCACTTCACCATAGTTTTAAAATTTTTGCCTTGTTCCATAATAGTATATACCTTCTCTATTTATTTTCTCTAGTTTTGTTTTGTTTTCTCTAATCTCTTCTGCAGTATTCTATTTTAGATATGGGATGACTAGGGACATTTTTCTTAGCTATAGGCATAGAAATGAAAATGACCTTAAAACATAGTGGGAACTTCTGTGGGGGTCGGGTGGGGGAGGTGATACCTTCCTCACCCCCTTAAGTATCATGGCTTACATTCCTGTAACAGGAGACATATTAGAGAAAAATAGGTCATTTATTTTTCAAAGTCTTACATAACAGTGGGAGGTGAATGAAAGCGTAAAGAATTGGAGAAAAGTGTCCATTTTAATGCTTAGCTTTCACAAGAAATGGACAGTTATATAGACATGTAGATCAAAAAAAGCATAACTATATAATGTCCAAAATAAGAGCCAAGGACCAAGAGAGAGAGAGAGATCCAATGATGTCATTCTCTTCAGGGTGTTCTTAGCCTTTTTCCTGGTCCTTTATGGACTGGGGATCTTCTCTTTCTGACCATGATAGATGAGGGGATATCATGAGAGTGTATATACATTTTGTGCTTTGCTTTGGAGGAAAGGGTCTGTATTAACTACTTTTCTGTCACTTGATAAAATACCATAATCAAAGCAACTTGTAGAAGAAATAGTTTAATTTTGTTTATGCTTCCAGAGTGTTGGAATCCATAATGGTGGGTACAGCGTGCCAGCTGACAGTAGGCATGGCAGCAGGAACAGGAAACAGATTTCATCTTGAACTTCAAGTACATAGCAGAGAGTGAGTGAGATTTCAGCTCTCAAAGTCCACCCATAGTGACATAACTTACTCCAGAAAGGAGAAAGCCACTGAAACTTCACCAAACAGTGACACCAATCCAATAGTGTGAGGGACATTTCTCACTGAAACCACCACATGTGAACTAATGTTTGTCATTACTTGGGGGAAGATAAAGAGCGATAGACAGGAAAGAAAGGTGAAGGAAGCCTTGTCTCTGAGCCTGTTTCTTCGGTGTTCTAATGTTCTTTATATCAAAGTTCTCTGAATTGCAAAATGGTATAGTTTGCAGAATTGTTTTCTGAGCCTGAGCAACTATTTACATATTAACAAAGAGGTTCTATAAAAATTCTAAGTTCAAGCATTCCAAACCAATGTTGCTATAATTTTTGAAGTGAACTAGAAGCATCAATTTTATTTGAAGATTGTTGACTGGTTCCAATGTGCTGGTAGGTTTGGGGAACTTTTTAAATAATACAAAATGAAGTTCCTAGTCTTTAGACAGATAAAGGAACTAAACAGGCATGTTTGTGGGGCAAGTGAGATAGCACACTGGGTAAAGTCTGTACCAAGCCTGATGACATGATTTTGATTCTTTATTTATTGTGATAGAAGGAGAGACCCAACTCCTAAGACCTGGCCTCTGATTATTACACATGTATTATGGCATTTGTGCACACATGTGTAAATACACATAGAGGGAGATGGAGGGAGGGAAGGAAGAAGGGAGGAAAAGAGAGAGGGAGGGAGGGAGGGAGGGAGGGAGGGAGAGAGAGAGAGAGAGAGAGAGAGAGAGAGAGAGAGAGAGAGAAAGAAAGAAAGAGATTTTAAAAAATAAAAATATTTATGAAGGCAAAGCCAGATGATCAAATCTGTATTTTCTCTTTCTTTTTAGTTTTCTTCAACCTCTTCCTCCCTACTATCAGAAGCAGTTGTTTTTTTCCTCATTTTTTATTAAAAATTTCCATCTCCTCCCCTCCTCCTCCCCCTTCCCTCCCCTCCACTCCACCCATACCCCCACTCCCTCCCTCTCCAGGCCAAAGAGCCATCAGGGTTCCCTTCACTATGTTAAGTCCAAGGTCCTCCCAACTCCCCCTAAGTCCAGGAAGGTGAGCAACCAAACTGACAAGGCTCACAGAGGGCCCCTCCATGCTGTAGAGTCCAAGCTCATCGCCACTGTCCTTGGTTTCTCAGTCCTCCTCCACCATCAGCCACATTCAGAGAGTCTGGTTTGGTCCCCTGTTCCATCAGTCCCATTCCAACTGGACTTGGTGGTCTCCTGTTAGTTCTGTCCCACCGGCTCAATGGGTGAACGCACCCCTCACGGTCCTGACTTCTCAGAAGCAGTTGTAAACAAAATAGTACCCAACTCAAAATCCACTAAATATTTATCCATATCTTTGAGGAAAATCTCGTGTCAACTGAAATCTGTACCTCAACAATACCCCTGTACTTTTCATAATATATTGCTATAGCTTATTTATGTCTGAGTCTACATATATTGATAAATACATAAAAGTTAGGTAATATATTCAATTTCAATTTCATCATATCAATGCATGTTCATAAAGCCATATATTTTGAAGAAATATCACTAAATTTTTAAATATAAGAATATCATCTAGTGTCCTCATTGTTGTCTAAGTTCTCTGGGATTGTGGATTTTAAGCTGGTTTTCTTTGCTGAGAGAGACTTACATAGATCTAATCTATAAGGGAAGTAGAAAAAGACAAGATCTCCTGAGTAAATTCAGAGCATGGGGACCTTGGGAGAGGGTTGAAGGAGGAAAGAGAAGCAGGGAGGGGAGCAGAGAAAATTGCAGAGCTCAATAAAAATCAATAAAACAAAAAGAAAAAAAGAATATCATCTAAGTTGTTGAGCAATGTAACTCATTTTGGCCCAGTAATGTTGTTATACTTCCTGTTTTGAAGAATAGTCTTAGAAATTATTTAGCTTCAAAGACTTCTCACACATTAGAAATCATGCAGTGGAACATCCCAGATGTTCAAAAGAGTCTATTCCTTCTTGTTTTCTGTAGTGTGGTACTTAGTTTTATCAGGAATAACCTCGGTTGAAGAAATGCTTCTGTCAGATTGCTTGTAGGCATGCCAATTTTATAGGGTATTATGTTGATTAATAGGGCATTATGTTAATTAAAGATTGATGTAGGAGGGCCCAACTCACTGAAGGCAGTGTCACACTCGGGCTCATGGTTCTAGGATACACACACACACACACACACACACACACACACACACATCAGATTGAGCAAACTGTGGGGAGTACTCCTCCATAGCCTCTGCTTCAGTTCCTGCCTCAGGTTCCTGTGCTAACTTCTCTCAACAAAGAAATGTGACCTGAGAGCAGTAAGTAAGATGACATAAATCCCTCTTTTCAAAGTTGCTTTTGGTCACGGTATTTTATCTCAGCAGTAGAAACCCTAAGACATATAATGTAAGAAGATTATTTGGATATGTATGTAGTATACAATAACATTATATAATCATCACCTGTTATTTATTTCTCACAGATGTTAAGATTATGTTTATTCTTATTGATTTTGCATGATAAAACACTGTGACAAAAAGCAGCTTCAGGAAAAAAGTGGGTTATATTGTTGATCCTTCTGGTCACAGCCCAGCGTTGAAGGATATCACAGCAAGAACTTCAAGAGCTGAAGCAGAGACCATAGAGCAGTATTGCCTCAGCTTGCTCACTGACTCATGCTTAGCCAGCTGTCTTATAGCTGTCTAGGGTCCACCTGCCTAGGGATATGACTGTCCTTAATGGCTTGGGCCCTTCCCCCTCCATAATCAAGAAAATATCTCACAGACAAAACCACAAGCCAGTCTGATGGAGGCAGTTTTTCAGTTGAGGTTCCCTCTTCCCAAGTGACACCAGGTTGTATCAAGTTGACAGTATGAACTAATCACTACTGTGTTCATTCAGTAATAATGAAAGAAGAAAAGGAGATGCTTATCACCAGACTCAGAAAGCCAAGGACTATTTCTTAACATGTGGAATAAGATTGAAATGTAAAAGTCCCTCTGACATGACAGCATAATAGGGAATATGAGGGGCAATGAAGAGGTTTATAGACAGGAAGAAGGGTAAAGGAGAGGGTAATGGGGGAAAGACAAAATGTTTTATTTCATGTGTCATATATATTTATATATAAATTATTATTTATATATATTCATATACATGTTGTATGTGCCAGATGAAAATAAAAGCAAGACTATATGGAATATGGAAAGCAGAAAGGAGACTATTTGGGGAGTATCAATGAGGAGATAGCAGGAGAGATAAGTTGACAGTGTGGCCTTGTTGAAGGCAGTGCATCAATGAAAGTGGACATTTGAGGTTTCAAAAGCCCGTTACATTCTCAGTTAGCCTTCTCATACCCCCCACCTCGTGGTTGTAGTCTCTATATGTAATCTTGCAGCTACTGCTCCAGCACCATGTTGCCTGCTGCATGCCTGCTACCATGGTCCCTGCCTCAGCTTCTGAACTGTAAGCAAGTCCTGAAACTATACTTGTTCAGGTTCATCCTAAAGCCTCTGGAAAATCACAAGTAATGTACTTTATTACTGTTCACCATCCATCATTCCCTTCCAAAGAAAACAGTGAAGTCTGATATTAAATACTGGGAGAGTAAGTCACATGAAGAGTCTTTTCATTTATCAAAATCTTTGAGGGAAAAATTAGAAGATTATGGATAGGGAGTTTCCTGGGAGTTAGATAGACCTTTTGGAGCAAGGTCAGCCCACATCAGTCATGATGTGTGAGCAGAGTGACACATCATGTGACAGTGGCCTGTTATCCAGGCATTTCTGCCTTATGTAAGGAACAGGATAGCTAGCTCTGATAGTACAGGCCACAACTTTGCATGAGTCCAAGACAAATGGCCTCTTGCTAACACTCACATAAGGACTGGTACCATTTAAGATTAAACAGAAGTCAATTCTAAGCCCCAGTGTGTCTAGGTTCTCCAGAGGAGATAGTTAGCCCCTTAGCCTCTGGGTGATTGCAATGGACCTCTTCCGTCATAAATGACAGCAAGTTGTTTCCTGATAACAGAAAATTGTTTTGTGCATTCATTTTCCTTTGGACTTTTATTAATGCCAACATCTTTGGACTTGTATATATATATATATGTGTGTGTGTGTGTGTGTGTGTGTGTGTGTATACCTATATGCCTATGGTGTCTTATATATAATTACATAGAGTTGAAGACACATTTGCTAACAAAGGATATGTGATAATGAAGTCTGTCACGGAGTCTTCTGATCTTACCACATTATACAGTAGAGACAGACTATTTAGAGTAGTGGATACTCTCTTCTAAGCTTAGTTATGGCAGCAGCTAGAAGACATTGAGTATAGGAAGTGTGTAAGCAGAGACTGCTTGTTCATGACCCAAATAGTCACACAGCAACTATATTACTTACAATAATATTTGGTTTATTAGCTCAAGCTTCCTATTAACTAACTCTTACATCTTGAATCAACCCATTTCTATTAATCAATGTATCACCATGAGACTGTGGCCTACTAGTAAGTTTCCAGCATTTGTCTCCTTATGGAGACTTTGTCTCCAGCATCTATATGGCGTTACTTTGAATCTGCTTACTCTCTATATATATCTCTGTTCAGATTTCCCACCTGGCTTTATTCTGCCCTGCCATAGGCCAAAGTAGCTTTTTTTTTTAATTAACCAAAGGTAATAAAACATATTCACAGCATACAGAGGGAAATTCCACATCATCTCCCTTTATCTGTTTAAATAAAAAGGAAGGTTTTAACTTTAACATAGTAAAATTAAATATAACAAAACATGTATTAAGCAATAATTAAACTTACATTATTTAGTCTATTTGTATCTGGAAAGTTTCATATCAAATTTATCTTTTATCATAACTAAGGAAAGCTATAACTATCTGTCTTCAACTCCAACAAAGACCTCAG
The DNA here is from genome assembly GCF_903992535.2 of Arvicola amphibius. NCBI lineage: Eukaryota > Metazoa > Chordata > Mammalia > Rodentia > Cricetidae > Arvicola > Arvicola amphibius. The sequence continues at coordinate 61,075,925 of NC_052052.2, read as the reverse complement.
AAGGATATATTACCTAAGTAAATCGAAGTGCTTTGTAAGCAATTTCCAAAGTTCTAGAAATGAGAGAGGCATCTTGCTCCCTGGATAGTCACCAAATTTCTTCTGTAACTTTGAGAAATCCATCCTCAGCCTATAGACCCATACTATTTTCATGAAGCAGGAAATTTGGAGATCTGTTTTGCCTTGTACTGGCAAAGTTTGTTAGTTGCTTTCTTCTATGTACTGCAGAATATTTGGCAGACTCTTTCATGATTCAGGAACCCTGAAGGACCATTTTATTTTCTTTTGGCAAATTCAACAGTCACTTTTCTATGGGTCCTGTGTGTTCAGTTCATACAGCATACCATCAAGCAGTTCAGGCAAGAGCAGTTTCCTGTCCAAATGACTTGCCTTGTCACATTGAATGCAAATAATGTAACAAGTTTCTTCAATGCCCATCAACCTCTATGAATGGTTCTGCAAGAAGCAGACATACCTCATTGTCGAGAAAAGTCTGTTACTGAAATATTTTAAGTACCATGTTTTGTAGGTTTTTGAAATGTTTGAAGAATACCTAACCATCTGTAATATATCTCTGTATATCTAGAAAATCTAACATGACTATAAGTTTGACTATTATAAATGACTATTAATGTGTATTTCTTAATTATACATTATATTTTTAAATCAGCTGCATAAACATAATACCTTAAATGATCAGAAATACATATACATGGTGTAACAAATTAACCTTAAATTTGTATCAATAGACCAAAGTTCATACCAATGTAAATTATTCATTTCTAAATAATATCCCCTTTAAATGAAAACAAATATTTATAAACAATCATTTTGGGAATTTGGGTGTTGTTTTCTCCGAACTGCTTCCTGCTGATGGGTGAAGTATTTTTAGGGTTCACAGAGATCTTTCAGGGGGTCTTGTTCCATAAAACCTCATTAAACTTGAAGTAATCCACAGGTTCTTGTCTTCTATGAAAACAAAAGCAGAACCTCTTTTCCAAAGCAATATATTTTTAAACCCAAATTTTGAAGTCAAGATATCTTTATGTTGGTTTAACTTAGCAGCCCCCAGAATCAAATGTCTCTGTGAAGTGAGCTCATTAACAGTTGAAAAATTAAAAACAATGCAATAATATACATAATTCAGATTCTGTGTGTATTGTTCAACTTTGCATGGCTTTTTATTTACTTTATTACTTTTTAATATTTTATTCTCTTTATTTCTTTAATATATGACTATCTGTACTCTTGTGTATATTCTTTTTTCCTCTCTACATATATTTTTAAACACACTGTGATTCACTCAAAGATTTATTTTTAGTCTGAATCTGTTTTTATTTGTATCTGTAATCGTTTTCTGTCCAGTTGTGCTTTTTTAAAAAAAAAAAATGTTAAGCACGCATGGCTAGGACCTACTCTGCCTATTTCCTCTGCCTTGTCCATCGTAGTGGAGGTATATTTACCACCTCTGAGAGCCATGCTCACTAGCCCAGGGAAACAGCAGGTCTCTGTTGCCATTAAGCAACTAGTAGCATGCTGTTCACAAACCCCATTTAAGTGCAGAACCTCCCAAAAGAGCCAGAGTTAGTGCTGCCAGCATGAACCAGGAAACCATTTATTAAAGAGGCCATGCAGTTTTTGCTGCTAATGCTAAGACAGGAAGCCTTCTCTTAAAGGAGCCATGCTTCTGCTCACTGCCAGCAAACAGAGCCTATGTAAAAAAAAGTGGCTACCAAGAAACTGTACTTGGCTCCTATTTTAGTGGGTCTAGAAGCTCGCTCTCTCTCTAAAACTTTTTTAGGTCTTATGTGGATCTATGCACCATGGAGTGGGTGCCATTTGTAACCTGAGACTACTCGTTCATTTCCCTGCCTCTTAGAGCTGAATAATCACACAGAAATGCTATTAATTACAACAATGTTTGGCCTATTAGCTCAGGCTTCTTATTAACTAACTCTTACATCTTAAATTAACCAATTTCTATTAATTGATGTATCATTATGAGGCTGTGGCCTACCAGTAAGGTTCCAACATCTGTCTCCTTCAGCAGCTACATGGCGTCTCTTTGACTCCACCTACTCTCTCTATATATCCCTGTTTCTGTTTCCTGCCTGGCTTTATTCTTTCTTGCCATAGTCTAAAGCAACTTCTTTATTAACCAATGGTAATAAAACATATTCACAGCATTCAGAGGGAAATCCCACATAAAATATACTTAATTAATATTTATTTTTTATTTCATTGATAGCAATGCATAGTTTCAAAAATAAATCTTATAGGTTAAAGTTGTCTTCTATCAACTTTTAACCAAATAACACACTGGAGATTTTGTTTCTCATTATTTTGATCTTGTGCTTAGTAGTTTGAGAATTGTAATGGCTTATATTCATTGTCAGCCTGACATGTGTGAGTAGGGACCTCAGTTGAGAAATTGCCTCTACCACATAATCCTGGATGGCATGTCTGTCAGCCATTTTATTGATTTGTAATTGTTATAAGCGACCTCATTCCACTGAGGGTGGTACCGTCGTGGGGCAGATGGGCCTAAGTTATATAAGGAAGGTAGCTGAATGTGAACCTGGAAACAAGCCAGTAATCAGGAATCCTTCATGATTTGGGGTCCAGACTCCTTCCTTAAGTCCCAGCCTTGGTTTCCCTCGATGATGGACTGTTATCTATAACCTGAAAGAAATGTTTTCCTCCCCCAGATTGGTATTGGTTATTCTGTTTATTCCAACAACAGAAAAAGGATCCTATTTCTCAAGGCAGAATAACTTTCCCTTTGGAATCCCACTGCTGTCTGAGGAGGCAGTAGCTAGGACTGTTTCCACTTAGCTCCTCGGTCCATTGCATTAACAGTCATGAGAGAGACACCATATTAGTCACATCTATTACCCTAAATGAGATGGAATTAGACCATGTCTGGAAATCAGAAGATTGGCAATACCCATCACTACTCTTGTGTCAAAGCATTTTTTTTATTCCTTATTTCCAAATTTTTCTACCTCATCATTTTCTAGAATATCTTGTTTTTTCTATATGACCATAATCAACAAATGCAAAGGGCAACTCTCAATCCTTGCCTTATTTGACCTGTCAACACCTTCTGATAGAGTTGATGTCTATACTTCACCTTGCTCTGCTTTGTATGTAGCAGTCACTGACAGAGCACCTCACCATTGGTGACATTCAAGGCTATGCTATTTATTGTTTTCTTCTCCCCTTTTCTCCCACTTCTTTATTTTTAGGAGTTTAAATCCTTGGACATCTCCTTTTTTTTTCTTAGTTTACATTTTTTTCTGATTTCATAGCATTTGTTAATACAATCCTTAAATACTTTATTAATGTCATTGCAGCCACCCCAAAATTTAAATAAATGTAGAAGACTTTTCTCCTGAATTTAAGATTAATTAAGTTAAAAGTCAGCTTAACATTATATTTTGTGTCTGTTTTCCTAAATCGTACTCCCAAACTCCCCCACACAGAATCCCTTCCTAAATAGCAACAATTCTTTCACTTATTCTGAACAAAACCTTGGAATCATCTTTGCGTAAGACATTCCCAACCTCCAATCAATTGGGAAATTATCATGGGTTTCTTCTAAAAACACTCTTTGACTATCCTCATCACTTCTGTTCTTACAACCCTGACATGCATTTCATCATTTATCAAGTTTCCTAACCAGGAAGTTCTCATCTGTCTGGCCACAGTGAACTGTTATTTCTTCCTGTTGGTCAGGGACACCTGTCTCAGCTGCGCCCTTGCGGGAGAATTGTCTGTAATCTGTCAATCATGTTTTAAATAAAATGCTGATTGGCTAGGCAGAAAGTATAGGCGGGAAAACAAGATAGGAAATACAAATGATGTAATGAGAACAGGAGAACTCTGGGAAGGAGGAAGTTGATTCCTCCTACTCCTGCCCAGATCACCAAAGCAGCTGGATGTGATCTGCCCCACTGAAAACATGTAGTGAGCCAAATGGCTAACATAGATCAGAAAAATGGGTTAATCAAGATGTGAGAGTTAGCCAGTGAGAGGCTAGAGCTAATGGGTCAATCAGCTTTATAACTTTAGAGACATATGTGTGATTTTCTTTGGGGCTAAACAGTTGTAGGGTACCAGACGGTACAGAAACCCAAACAAGCAGGCCTGGCCCCTTCATGTTACACGCCCTACCTTCTGTGTGGCATGAATTTCTTAGCCATCCATCTACTTTGCCTTTTCTCTAAGACTTCCCTAAGGTCATTCTGTTCCAGATTATTATCCTCATTTTACATCTTGGACTCTGGACTTCTTCCTCTTCCTCTGCATAGTTTGTTTTCCAATGGCTTTCGTTACCTTATAGAGCACTGTATAACCTTTCAAATGTATTGTGTTTAGTATCTGCTTTTTCCTGGCTAGAGTATGGCTAGAGTAGGCTTTCAGGGCCTAATGATTGTAGAACTTTCTCATCAGTGAGTGTATCCTGCATACATGAAACAATGCATACACTGATTAATTTTTTTGAAAATGAGAAAATGGAAGGAAAATAAGAACAAAACACTGCCCCATCTCTAAAGCCACTCTACCTCAAAGAGATATTTTTAATTGAATCTATCACTAAATACATAACTAAATATAATAATCATGCCACTTTCCCCATTTTAGAATTGCATGTTGAATTCTTGCTAAGTTTTTGACCTGTGGAAAGGAGGGGGAGACTACAAATAGAAATATCCATGTTAATAAAATGACAGAATATGTAAGTATATCAAATCTACTGTTCTTATTTAAACATGCTGAGTTTCAGAATATTGAAAGAAATTATATATTTGGTATGTTGCTATTCTGACATTTAAAAATAAAACAAAAAGAAGTTGTTTAAATCAAACCTAAATAAAGTATCAGAACATTATAAAAGAGCCATTCATAAATGTTTTAAAATGAAGATCTAGGGCTGGGAAGATGACTGAGTCAGACAGGAAACAACTTTCTACATGAATCCTTATTCCTAGCACCCATGAAAAGGCATGTTTTATGACACATAGCTATCTCTTTCATGGCAGGGGGTGTTGATGTAGAGACATGTAAATGCTAGAGCTCATTGACCACAGAGTTTATGTAACTGTTGATTTCTGGGCTCAATGAGAGAACTTGTATATAACAAGGTTAAGAGCAGCTGAGGAAAATACAGGATATAAACTTCAGACCTCTACAGGCATACACACACACATGCATTCATGTCTATGCACACACAAGCATGTACTTAGACATATCCTACACACACACACACACACACACACACACACACACACCTGATTTCTGTAAGTATTCATGGGTTTCTTAAAGGTGAGTCTTGACAAGCTCTCTACCTTCACACAGCGGACTGAACCATAACTAAGTGCTCTACCCCTTACCTGATGCCCAGTGCACATCCTACATTATTTTAGAGCACTGTTACACTAGCAGTGTGTCTGAATCCCAACAAAGCCTGCTTATCAATATTATCATTAAAACAGCACCCGAAAATCTGAAAACAGATATAAATATAAGGGTAGAAAATACTTCACAGTGTAGAATCGTGAGTCCCAAAGATCTCAGCAAATGAGGAACATACAGTTATACAGAAGTCTAGAGAGCAAGTTAACTGAGTACAAAATGCTAGTTGTTTAGCTACTGTTGAAAAAAATAATATATTTAACAGTGAATATATAGAAATACTGTATGACTATTTTAGAATGGACATGTCAGAGAGACTTTCACAATTTTAGACTTCCAGAGCTCCTCTATATAACCCTTAGTGGACAGTTCTTAGGACGTGAACTTGAATTCCTGTTACATTACATCAGCCTAAGCTTGAGCATGTGCTAGAGTTACCAAGGCAGTAAAGCACCTCAAAATCATTTTGATTACAAAAATTAGAATAAACCTTGAGTTTTTCCACTAAAGATGTCTCAAGGAATATGTATCTATGTGAAAATAGTTCATATATATATATATATATATATATATATATATATATATATCCATGTGAAAGTTTTATGTCCCTTTCAACATTAAAACTTGTCTATTTTTTTAAATAATAAAATTTAATGGTAGCTCTATATGGTACTGAGTTATATCTTTGTTCAAGTCTCTGATATGCTGCCAGCATATTCCACCTGCACCCTTCACTCCTTGTTGTTTTTCTAAACATTTTCACTCCTTCTGTTTCAGTCACTGCTCCATTGCTGTGAAGAGACCCCATTACCAGAATTACTTTCATAAAGGAAAGCATTTAATCAAGGGTTGCTTACAGTTTCAGAGAGTATGGCAACATACAGGCATGCATGGTACTGGAGAAGAAGCTGAGAGCTTTACATTCTGATCCTTAGGCAGCAGGCAGAGAGAGACTGAGCCCCAGTCTCTCTGGGGCATGGCTTTGAAACCTCAAAGCCCACCTTCAGTGGCACACTTCCTCCAACAAGGCCACACCTACTCCATCAGGGCGACCCGTCCTAGTATTTCTAATCCTTTCAAACAGCTCTGCTCCCTGCTGACTGGACATTCAAATATATGAGCCTATGTGAGTCATTCTTATTCAAACCACCACATCTACTATCATATCAGATGTGCTTTTATATATCTGTATAAAACCTTACTTGTGAATAAGAGAAAACATGAGATTTGCCTTTTTTTGAGAATGACTTTATCACTTAGTGATTATCTCCAGTTGCATCCATTTTCTTTCAAATAATGTAACTTTGTTCTTCCTGGTGGAAAAAAAATTCCACTGTGTCCTTTATATCACACACATCATCTTCATCCATTCCTGTGATGGACACTCAGTTTCCTTCCATAGCTTAGCTACTGTGAGTAGTGCTGCAGTAACATTGTCCAAGTATCTCTTTGGCCTACTGACTTGAAGTCCTTTGGTAAGTACCCAAGAATGGTCGAGATAGATCACAGGAGAGATCTAGTTTTATTTTTTGAACTTTTATGCTGATTTCTACAATGGTTTTTCTAGTTTTCAATATCATAGTCTTATGTGAGAGTTCTCTTTTGTTGGCATCCTTGCCAGAACTGGCTGTTATTCATTTTTGTAATGACTTCTGTTCTGTCTGGAGGGAGAGGACCTCTTAATGTAGTTGTAATTGCATGTCTGTGATGGCTAGGAAATGACCTTCAAAATGTCTAATCTCTTCATGGTTTAATTTGTTTTTCTCTTGGACACATCACTACTCGTGCACTGTGTATTTTATTTATTCTCATTTGCTTCCATTTTCCAAATCGTTAGGATGACACAAGTTACAAGAAGGCAGTGTTTTCAGATTATTTCCCCTATTTTATATGCTTACCTCTTTAACCCTTATGTTACAAAACTTTCTGGTTCATAGTGGATGTACTATTTCAATCATAAGAAATGAAACGATAACCCATGATAGAAGCCCAAGAGACAAAAATTTTATGCCTGGTGGGAAGCTATTTCTGTTAAAAAAAAAAATAATTAAACTCTGTGTGCCCTGGCCCAGAAACTGACAGTGAGGCAGCATGTGCTTCCCGAGCTGGCTCTCCACAGAAGGCTGCAGAATGCTAGCAGGGATGGAGCCAGTTACCTAGTTTCTTGATGAAATTCTTTAAATCTGTAAAGAAGTTTAAATGGATTAACGTTGAGAACCGAGTGCCTAAATTAGGCTTCTGTCTTTGTATATGATCTATGATCTATGCCATTTGGCCACCATATGCAGAGAAGTGCATATGCAAGCATACCTTGTTGGGATTTGTAGCCTCATTACCCCCACCCCTTTGTTTTAATTTGAAGCAGTGACTCTGAAACACAAATGTCTCAAAATTTGGGAACAATTATTGTGGAAACATCTCAGAAAATAAGCCCTATAGAAGACGGTGGAGACCAGAAAGAAACTGATCAAACAGAAGATAGCTCTGCTCAACAAAGGGAAATGCAGACATGCTCCCACGAGGATGGCAAAGCCCTGAAGGTAGGCTAGAGCTTAGCTTAGTTCTACACTGTGTCCTTAACCTCATCTAACTCAGATCGTTACATGTGCCATTGATTACATTTGAATCCCTACAATTATGTCTTTTGAAAATACACAGTAAAAATACTTTTGAATCATTTTTAGAACCACTTTGCTATATTTGCAAGATAAAATGAAAATAAACACTATGCTTATAAATCTTAAGATATTCTTGTCTCAGACAGAGGAAAGAATGAAAAACTAATAATAAGTTTATAATTCTTTTTAAGAAAATTAAATATAGCAAAGAAATTTATGCTTTTGTTTGCTTAAATAAAGTTATTTATTCTTACTATGCTCTGCTACTTGACTAATGATAAATTGGTAGTTTCCTATAGAAATTACTATTTGGGGCTGAGGCAGGAGAATCAAGAGCCGTAGGCTAGCCCAGTTTAATTCACAGTGAGGGACCCTATTTTAAAAATCTTTCTTAAAATATTTTTGTTGGTGCTATTTTTCTGTGTATTACTTTATGGATTGTTTTGTTTATTAGTAACTATACATGTACAGCCTAAAGAGTTTGGAAACAAGAAACTCGAGCTCTCATTGACATGCAAGCAAATGTAAACGCTTTTGATTAAATCTACACTTGATTTTAACAGAAAAAAATAACAAAATTGTAGACAGTGTATCTGGAAAATATTGGACTTCGTCACCAACCCCTGGAAATAACCATTATCTTGACTTTTGTCACTTTATCTTTTCGAGTTTTGATCAAGTCTCCTTTCTGTAGCATTATGACGTGAGGTCATGGGAAGCCTGGCTTCTCTCGTCCATTCATTTTCAGTCCTGTAAATAGTATCTCATTGTCTGAACATGCCACACATTGTCAATTACACTGCTGGAATTTGAGAGGCTTCCCTTCAGATTTCCTGCAAATAATGTTGCAATGAATATTCTTGTATATTTCATTTGTTGAGTAAATGTGGCCATTTCTGTAGTAAAAACTGAAACATGAATTATTGCTCCATGGCTGGTAAGTTTCTGAGATGATGGTTGACACTTTTTACTGTATTATGTATGGGGCCACTTTTCTGGACACCCCAGGTGGTGATGGAAATCTCAACACTTAGTATGTTAGACTTTCTCATTTCAGCTACCTCTGTTTATTTTGAGGTTCATCACTGAGGGTTTTTTGTGATTACCAAGGTATTGAGCCTTTTCTTTGTGGTTATTGACCATTTGTAATTCTTTGCAAACTGTCTTTTCATGTCTGTCTATTTTATAAGCTAATTATCTATATTTTTATACATAGAATACACCAGGTATGGGATCTTACTATATATATTTATGAATATACCATATCATATATATACATGTATGTATATACATGTATATGTGTGTGTTTGGATAATAGACTCCCTCTCCACATACACACACACACACACACACACACACACAATCTTCTTCTTTGCCTTTGTCCTAGTAGACGCTGTCTCCCGAAAAACCAAAAAAAAAAAATAATATATTAATTCTAATATGACTCAATTTATCAATTTTCTCCTTATGTAGATAGGAATATAGATATAAACTGATACAAACTTGCTATAATTCTAATTACAAACAGGTCCAATGACCTGGGATGGGTGTGTAAAGTCAGCCCAGCAAAGAAACTCTGACCACATATTTTAGACATTGAGACACCTGCAACCTATAAACTGTAATAAATAAAGATAATAAAAGTCCCTAATTACACCATGTTCCTTCCATCCAGAGGATGAAGAAAGGGTTATCCTTGCAAGACAGAAAACTTTATGTAATTGTTACCTTTTATCAGCCAAACACCATGAAAAATACAACTCCACTTCTGCCTCTACTTCCCATGTTAAAGGCCTAGATGCTCTTGCCATTTATAAGGAGGCAGCTCTTACATATCCTCTTCCTATCTGGGCACAGTGTTAGAGGATCACAAAGGAGCTTTGACTGCTTCTTCATTTCACTGGAGACTACAGAGACTCCTGAACATCTGTGATCTCATAAGCCAAGCCCAGAGAAGACTTTCATTACCTCATACCTAACAAGCCCCAAGCCTTCTTGTCTTGTCACAGTAGGCCAAGTGGGAACTTTAACAAGGGTCTCTGTCTTCAGTTTCAGTAGTAAGAGCAGAGGCCCATTGGAGAGCCTGAACTTCCACCCTGTGAAGCAGTAATGATGTGCCCCTCCTCAACTACGGTGTCTCTAGAGACTGGGCTTCCATACTCAACTTGTATAATTGAGGTTTTGCCTCTTGTTTCAACAGTGTAATTGGAGAAGTCTGTTCAAGCAAAATGCAAATAATATCAAAAGTCTTCACACACAGTGTCTCAACTATTCAGGGTACAAATGGAAATCATTATCATATATAGAACCAATGATACTGCATCTTGTATAAGAAAAATCAATCAACAAAAGACAAAATATATTAAAGCAGTTCTCATAAGTGCTTCAGTGAGTAATCATGGATAGGTTACAGCATGAAAAAAAAGCCAGGGTTTATTAATAAAGAAAGAGTTCCAGCAAAGAAGTAAAGATCCTGAAAAAGCAAAATAAAATGTACAAAATTGAAACATAACTTGTTTTTATTTGCCCCACAGAGGCAGCATAAATCCTCATTGCGTCCATTATAACATGGGATGACACTATACCCCCAGAGGGTATTTTATCCACGCAATGAAATGCTATGTCTAGAAATAAATCTGCTTACTTTTTGGCATCTGATCCTTGATGAAGATGAAAGAATATTTCAATTAAAGAAGCATAGTGTTTTGACAAATAGCAGGATCAGTTGGCTTTTCCTAAGCAAAAACAGGAATATATACCTAAATCTTAAGTCTTATGCATAAGTTATGCATAACATATATAAGTATAACATTTAGGTTATAAAACTCATAGAAGGAAATCTAAGAGAAAAATCTTCAGAACCTGGAGTTTGATGAATAAAGATTTTTTAGACCTGATACTAATCTAAGATCCATAAATTAGATTACATTAAAATTAACAACTTTTGCAAAGCGAAAGATCCTACTTAGAAAGTGAGACCACGTGGCTGGTGCCCAGTATCTGATAAAAGTTGAGTCATATAAAGAGCTCTCAAACTCTAGCCATAAAAGATGACAACAGTTCACTGGGACTGGGCAAGACATGGACAGACAGTTGACCCAAAATGATACCTGGGTGGCGAATAGGTACAAAAGAAGTTGTTCGGCAGCACTACCCTTTCAGGAATTCAGGTTAGTATCACAAAGGACAGCACAGTGAAAATAATGACAACCCCAAGAGCTGATGTCAGTGCAGACAGTGGGGCTCAGGCTTTGCTGGTGTGATTCTGGAATGCAACAATGTAGCATTCCAGAAAATTCCTTGATAATTTTTGAAGAATTATACCTACCACTTATACTACAACCCAGTTGTCACACTTTTAGATACTAATCCTAGGAAAATAAACAGTGTTTACCAGAAACAAGGGGATAAGAAGTCTTTGATTCCCTGGAACTGATGCCACACATGACACCCTATTCAGCTCCCCGGAGGCAGGCTGGCTTAGAGCTCCCTGTGGGAGCCATGTTGGTCTGCATCTTAAGGTGATCATCTCGCCTTGGTCTTCCAAATATGAGCCACCTCTCCCAGCATGAAACCAAGAAAAATATGTTGTTATCACTATTTGAGGTTCATTTGTTATTAGCTTCTCATGTCTACATTCAAACAGACCAATAGAAGCATCCAAACAAAGCTCCCAGACTACCAGAGACTGCTTCATTAAGTAGCCGTGTTTTGTTGCCATTGCTTTATTCAATCTTTTTTTTAAAACTCATTTTTATTGAGCTCTACATTTTTCTCTGCTCTCTTCCCTGACTCTCCCCTCCCCTTCAGCCCTCTCCCAAGGTCCCCATGCTCCCAGTTTACTCAGGAGACCTTATCTTTTTCTGTTCCCCATGCAGATTAGATCTATGTAAGTCTCTCTTAGGATCCTCATTCTGCCACTCCTCCTTTTAAGAACTATCCTCAGGTGAGATTCTACATTTTTTCAGTTGCTTTCATGTCACTATCTTCTAGTTGATAGTTCAACTTTAAATTTATTGTATATATTAAAATATTAATTCAGGTGGATTTCTGATAAAATAATTTAGGAATCAATTATAGAAATTTTATTGCCCATACATCTTATTTACTTAAATATATTTTAAATGACATGTAAATTTGTTTGACATTGCCATGTGTAGTAACCAATATTTTTTTAAACTTTCAAATTTAGGATATTTCTCATTACAAGAAAATGGCTTTTCAAAAGAAGAGTGGAAGCACACAGAAGAGTTTGCATGCAGTGGTCCCTGCCAGAGGTAAGAGTGTAATAAAAAAGTAACAGTGTCTTTATCAATGTAATCTGATTTTGTAAATTATGAACAATATTATCTTTATTTAGTTAACAGAGAAAAGTGCAAAAATATCCCTGCCCAAAAATCCAGTAGCAACACTGTTTTATTACGAGAACGGATTATCTCCTTGCAGCAACAGAACAGTTTGCTTCATAACGCCAGGAAAGCAGCAGAGTCATCTGCTAAGGAGTATAAAGAAGCCAACAAGAAACTCCTCCACCAACAGCAGGTATCCGAGCAGCGATTTCAGACCAGCAGACAGACAATAAAGGTAAAGAGAATGTTGAGACTGAGTTATAATAAATATGCAGATCATATGGATATTTTATTTTACATGGGGTTTTAGTTCCCATATCTGTTAGACATACGTACAAGTTTAAAAAAAAATCTGAGGTATTAATCTAGGTCCTATCACCTTAAATTGTCACATGATCCCTCATGGAGTCACAGAACTGCATGTGGGGGCCATGATCAATTTGGTGGCAGTAAAAGGTTCATGTGAGCTCTGCTCATGTTGATTTAGAGAGCAGTATCCTCTGGTGTCCTTCGTCCCCCCTGACCTGTCATCCACTATTTCTGCCTCCTCTTCAGGGGATTTCCTGAGCTCTGAGTGGAGGGATTTGTTGGAGACATCCCATTTAGAGCTGAGTGTTCCAAGGTCTCTCATTCTATCTCCACAGGATTCTCTCTCTCTCTCTCTCTCTCTCTCTCTCTCTCTCTCTCTCTCTCTCTCTCTCTCTCTCTCTCTCTCTGTGTGTGTGTGTGTGTGTGTGTGTGTGCCTTTATTTGGTGACTGTTGTTTTTCTTTCTTAGTGGGTGGTTATATTTTGTTTTCTTCAGTCTGAGTGTTTTGTTATATTGGTTTTTTTTTTTTTAAGAAAGAACTTCAAGTTAGATGAGTAGGGAGGGGGAGGTGATATGGAAAGACTTGGGTGAGAGGAAGAATATGATTAAAACAAATTTATTTTATAATTGTTTTAGATAATAAAAATACTATAAAAGACCTAAACAACCTACTTCTAAAGCCAAACCTTATTTTAATAAAAATGTGCAGCAATTAGCAAAAACTAAAAATGAAGATGTAAGCTCTCTACTGTTCCAGTGCCTGGCCTGTCTGCTGCCATGTTCCATGCCATGATGCAATGGACTCTTAACCTCTGGAACAATGAGCCCCAAATTAAACATTTTCTTTTATAAGTTGCATGGTCATGACATTTTGTCAGCAAATCCAAAAAAAAAAAAAAAACTACAACACTATTATTTCTTAAAATTTAAGAAGAGATGCTTCTAAACTAGAACCTGAAAAACAAAATTTTCACCCCAGGCTATTGCTGCTAAGAACTCAACTGTAGCTATCTGAATGGCCACAGGATTCACATGCAGCCTGTGAGAATAAGTATTGCAAATGTACATGGCTACTTTTTTAATAATCATTTTTATCTTCTCCAATTTCTTGAAGAATCCTTCATTCCCCTACTCTGAGGCAGATAAATTCTGTAACAGCATATTTACTTATCAGACTTTTGCAACAGTCTTAAATAATGCAGTTCAATTTTTAGGATTTGAGTTTTTAAATTTGTGATATTTCTTATTTAATTATATTATCTATTTAATATTAAATTTGCTCAATCAAAACTGAAATAAAAGACTATAGTGAAGTGAGAGATCCTGGAACATGGCCCAGTCAGCAAATGCCTTGGGATTTTAGGTTATTCTAGCATATAGAATATATATCTCAAAATAGGCTAGCAAACCCTTGAATCATAAAAGTGTCAGATTCTATGAACCTGCATTAAAATTTCACCTATTGTTTTGATATCTTTGTCAGTATTTCCTAAATGTATATTTTTGATAATTGTTTATATACCTTTTGTCTGAAAGGTTGGAATTGGTAAACTACTGGCCCTTTTTTCTGTCAGGAATTATAGGATTTTAAAAAGCTTCATTGTCCTTGGATAATCTTTATTTAAGCCTCTAGTAATAAAAATGTAGAAAACAACTCCATGATTCTCATTGCTCACCCCCAAAGTTTCTTTTACTTTATACCAGTAGATTGTGTGGTACACAGTTTTTGTAAGCTATTCAGTTTATATATGTCAGATTCTCTAGGGCCATGGCTTTTGTCAGATGAAGCATTTTTTATTTTGAGGCTGATGAAACACAGTGCGATTATTGATCTGTGCATGACATAGCCTGTCTCTCTCCTGGCAGAGTGTAGCAACATTTATCCAGGAATTTGTGAAATGTCACTCGGATCATGTTCGCAAGGTAAACTGTGCAAAATCCAGGATCTGAGCTCAGAATCCATGTGGAATTGGACGTGACTGTCTTGTTCCTATGTCCGATCTTCTAGATGAACTGAGTGATATTTGTTAACAGAATATCTGGGTCTGATTGTTAGGGACCATTATGATTACTTAGAACACTGTGTGCTAGAAAATCATGCTTTTTATATTCTGTTTTCACTTCTGATTTTACAGAAGAACATACAGCCTGAATAGTATCAACTTAAAACTTCATTTTTGTTTATGATAAAAACTATGAGAGACATTGCAGTTATTTATTTACAGGAATATTTCTTCTCGGTAGTGATATACTTTCGAATACATTTGTCTCATTAAATTACCAATCTTCCTGGAAGGTGACAAATTAGAACATTTTTCTGACTATGAATTATGATATTTAGCTGTACTTACTATTTTGGAATTTGTTTGCAGCTTTATTCTGTTGCACAGGGGCTACATAAGATCCTTTGCATGCAGGCGTATAGTGCACTTTGTGTATATCCACCCCATACCCAATGCACACCCCATACACAGCCTTCTCTCTCCCATCCATGCCTCCTGTTTGCCCTCTTTGTTTCATAGGCATTTCACTCCGACTTTCAATGACTAAATATTGGGTTTCTTTGTGTGTATATATATATATAATATATGTATTATATATATATATATGAATGCTTTTATGTATGCTACATTTCAGATTACAATAAAAGTATCAATAAAGAATAAAATGTGATCCTTATTTCTCATTTAAGATACTAATATGAGAGTTGAATATGTGATGTGGGATTCCCCTCTCTGTGTGCTGTGAATATATTTTATTATCTTTGGTTAATAAAGAAGATACTTGGGTCTATGACAGTGCAGACAGAGCAAGGCAGGAATTCCAAGCAGAGATAAAAGAGAAAAATAGGTGGAGTCAGAGAGATGCCATGTAGCTGTTGAAGGAGACAGACACCTGCCAAAACCTTACCAGTAACCATGAGCCTCATGGTAAAATACAAAATAATAGAAATAGGTTATTTTGAGATGTAAGAACTAACAAGAAATATGCTTAAGCTATTGGCCCAACAGTATTGCAATTAATATTGTTTCTGTGTGATGATTTTGGATCTGGGTAGCCAGGAAACACATATGCAGCCTCTGTCAATATCCTTCTATGGTCTATGATGGAGTTGAAAAGCAGATAGTTATAGTTATACCATAACTAAGGAGTTATGGTAAAAGATAAATTAGATATAAAACTTTAGACTCACAAAGATAGGATAAACAATAGAGTATTTTCCTTAATTTGTCAAATGTAAATAGACTAAGTATTGTAACTATAATTCTTGCTTAAGAACTGTTTTGTTTTATGTAATCTTGCTATGCTAAAGTTAAAGCCTTCCTTTTTAATTAGACAGAAAACGGGAGGTGATGTGGGATTCCTGTCTGTATGCTGTGAATATGTTTTATTGCCATTGGTTAATAAAGAAACTGTTTTGGACAGTGGCTTAGCCGAATAGAGAAATGCGGGAATTCCAAGCAAATAGAGGAGGATAGAAGGTGGAGACAGGGCGATACCATATAACCGCTGAAGGAGACAGGTGCCCAGGAACCTTACCAGCAAACCGCAAGCCTAGTGGTAAAATATAAAATAATGTAAATGGGTTAGTTTAAAATATAAGAGCTAGTTAGCAATATGCTTAAGTGACTGGCCAAGCAGTGTTATAATTAATATAGTTTCTGTGTGATTATTTTGGGTCTGGGTGGCCAAGAAATGAACAGGCAGCCTTCATCTACAAATGTGTATCACAATTGAAGGAAATTATGATATGTATATATACATATTATTGTTATAGTTGTGCATATGTTCATATACAAAGTATATGTAAAGTACACGTATATGTAAAGATTATGGAGGGGGCAATCATTTTACTATCATTCTTTAGTAAGGGTTTTGAAGGAGGTGGCATTTGAATTGAATAATTTTGAAAGTTGTGTGCTTGAAGAAAACCATTAAAATAAAAGAAAACTTTAAAATGTCAAAAGGAGAAAGCAGTTTATTCAAAGTATTATTTCGAATGAGCTGCTTTTGAAATAATTTGAACCAATGTGGACATGAACCTTGCTATATAGACCAGGCTAGAACTCACAGAGATCCTGCCTCTGCCCCCAGATGCTGGAGTAATAGGCATTTAACTTCATGCCCTATTTTATCTGTCTTCTATTAGAATTCTCTTCCCCTTTTTTGAAGTGTGTGTACATGTATGTCAGTTTTTATGTGTATTTACGTGGCATGTGTATGCATGTATTTGGAAGCCACAAGTCATCTTCAATATTTTTTCTTGGGGTACTGCCTGCCTTGATTTTTGTTGCAGGGAGAGCAGGCCCTTTGTTTATCCTGGCCACCTGGCTAGTTTATACCCGAAATAATCACACAGAAATTGTATTAATTAAACACTGCCTGACCCATTAGTTCTAGCTTCTTATTGGCTAATTCTCACCTCTTGATATAACTCATTTCTAATAATCTGTATGTCACCATGAGGTCGTGGCTTATTGGGAAAGATTCAGCTTGTCTGAACTGGCAGCTCCATGGTGGCTCTCTCTCTGCCCTTCTTCCCAGCATTCAGTTCTATCTACTCTGCCTACCTATCAAAAGGCCAAGGCAGTTTCTTTATTCAACCAATGAAAGCAACACATAGACAGAAGAACCTCCTATACCAGGTTTTTAAGATAGTCTCTCTCACTGGTCTCAAACTTGCTGATAGACTAAGACTTGCCACTGGCTGGTAAGTCTCAAGAATCCATCTATTTTCACCAGCACCCAACCATTAAGTCTTTCTTTTTTGTATGAGTTCTGGGGATCAAATTCAAAGTTCTCCTGCTTTTAAGACAATCACCTTACTGAGCTATATCTCTAGCCCTCCTTGGTGTTGTCTAAAGTTCTTAGGTGTTAATTATGTGCAAGTGAATACTAAGAAAACAACCCCAAAAAACTTAGACAACAATGAGGATACTAAGAGAGACTTACATAGATCTAATCTACATGGGAAATAGAAAAAGACAAGATCTCCTGAGTAAATTAAGAGCATGGGGACCTTGGGGGATGGTTGAAAGGGGGAGGCGAGCAGAGAAAAATGTAGAGCTCAATAAAAAAAAATCAATAAAGTATCTCATAAAAAATAGAGACAGAATGTAAGCAACAAGATAGTGTTTTGTAAATTTCAAAAAAAAATAAAATAATTACAGAATAAAAGTACAGTTTTATTTTCAAAGAGTTTTTTTTATAGAGGTATAACTCAGTTTGATGAAAAAGTATATCTGAGAAGTTAAGGAAAATGTAAGCTCCAGGAGCCTAGCCCAGTGCTTGTCCGTGGATCTCTGCATCTGCTTCTGTCAGTGACTGGATGGAGGTTCTGTGATGACAATTAGGGTAGTCACTAATCTGAATATAGAAGAAGGACAGTTCAGGTACCCTTTCCACTATTGCTGGGAGTCTTAGCTGGGGTCATCTTTGTGAATTCCTGGGAAGTTCTAGCACTTCCCAGGGTAACCTGGGAAGTTAGGTTTCTCTCTAACCCCACAATGGCTCCCTCTATCAAGATATCTTTTTCATTGCTGCCCCTCTCCATCCCTCCCCCAACTTGGCCATCTTGAGCCCTCATGTTCCCATCCCCCCCCCCTTTCCTTCTACTCCCCTTTCCAGTTTACTCAGGAGATCACAACTATTTTCCTTTCCTGGGGTCCTCCATGTGTCCCACTAAGGGTCTTTCTTTTTATCTAGCCTCTCTGGAGTTGTGGATTGTAGCCTGATTATCCTTTGCTTTATGTCTGATACCCACTTATGAGTGAGTTTACCTTTCTGGGTCTGGGTTATCTCATTTAGGATGCTTTTTTCTAGTTCTATCCATTTGCCTGCAGATTTTATTTTCTACTGAGTAATACTCCACTGTGTACCACATATTTTTTTTTTATCCATTCTTCGGTTAAGGGGCATCTAAGTTGTTTCTGGGTTCTGGCTGTGAACATAGTTGACAGATGTTTAGTAGTATGATTGTACATCCTTTAAGTATATGCCTAGGTGTGATATTGCTGGGTCTTGAAGCAGATTGGACAGAGAGAGGGAGGAGGGATCATATGAGCAAAGGGGGTGGTCAAGATCATGATTGGGAAACCCACAGAGACAGCTGACCCGAGCTAGTTGAAGTTTATGGACTCTGAACTGACAGCATAGGACCAAACTAAGCCCTCTTGAATGTGGGTAACAGTTATGTGACTTGATCTGTTATAGGGTGGGTCCTGTCAATGGGACCAGGACTTATCCTGGGTGCATGAAATAACTTTTTGGAGCCCATTCCCTATGGAGGGATACCTTGCTTGGCCTTATACAGGGGGAAGGGGTTGGTCTTGTCTCAATGTGGTATAGGAGACTTTGTTGACTCCCTGAGGGAGGCCTTACCACCTCTAAGAGTGGGAGTTAGGAGGTGGGGAAAGGGGAGAGAGGGAAAACTGAGGCTGGTATGTAAAATTAAAGACAAATTATTCAAAGATACTTTCCAGATTTCTAATTAAAGTGACTAGAGAACTAATTGTCTAAGAATTATATTTTTTGACAGTAAAATACTGAAATATTGTGAGGTAAATGCCAAATTTTTGGATAAAATGTAAAAAAAATGTGGGAGAGAGAACAAGAGAGAGAGGGAGAGAAAGAGAGAGGGGGGGAAAGAAGAACACATCTAGGGCTAGAGACAGAGATAACTCAGTTAGTAAAATGCTTATCATGAAGGCATGAAGACCCAAGTTTATTCTCCAGAGCTCAGATAAGAAGCTAGACACACACATGCACATACACAAAATAAATAATTTTAAAAATTAAAAAAATAACTAAAATTTGTTAATTCATGTACAGTATATGATATGAAATTTGTGACATGGTTATATGAACTTTGTGTGGGAGATGGAAAAGCATAGAATTTGGGGAAAGTAGGGAATTCTGTAAGCATTTGAAATGGTTACTAATTAAAATACAAGGTAACTGAGAATTTCTTTATATGAGACCCTATGTAGCCACAAAGAAAATGAGAGACATGGCATATCGTTACAGAAAATCAATGATACAGCAGTAAAGTAACAACGGGGAAGAGGGAACAAACTGATAACTGGTATGTGGGACCACAGGGAAAGGATTTGGTCCATATGTCACCTGTGTCTTCCCAGTGCATGTCTGGTGTGCATTCTTGAAAATAGCTGCATAGGAGGTAATCAGAGGAAAAAGCAAGAGGAAAAGAAAAACAAACAAAAACCTCCAAAAGACCTCAGTGAGCCATAATGCGTGTGTGGTGTGACCTGAGTGAGCCATAATGTGTGTGTGTGGTGTGACCTGAGTGAGCCATAGTGCATGTATGGTGTGATCTGAGTGAGCCATAGTGCGTGTGTGGTGTGACCTGAGTGAGCCATAGTGCGTGTGTGGTGTGACCTGAGTGAGCCATTGTGCGTGTGTGATATGATCTGAGTGAGCCATAGTGCATGTGGTATGACCTGAGTGAGCCATAGTGCATGTGTGGTGTGACCTGAGTGAACCATAGTGCATGTGTGGTGTGACCTGAGTGAATCATAGTGCGTGTGTGGTGTGATCTGAGTGAGCCATAGTGCGTGTGTGGTGTGACCTGAGTGAGCCATAGTGAGTGTGTGGTGTGACCTGAGTGAGCCATAGTGCATGTGTGGTGTGACCTGAGTGAGCCATAGTGCATGTGTGGTGTGACCTGAGTGAGCCATAGTGAGTGTGTGGTGTGACCTGAGTGAGCCATAGTGCATGTGTGGTGTGACATGAGTGAGCCATTGTGCGTGTGTGGTGTGATCTGAGTGAGCCATAGTGCATGTGTGGTGTGACCTGAGTGAGCCATAGTGCATGTGTGGTGTGACCTGAGTGAGCCATAGTGCATGTGTGGTGTGACCTGAGTGAGCCATAGTGCATGTGTGGTGTGACATGAGTGAGCCATTGTGCGTGTGTGGTGTGATCTGAGTGAGCCATAGTGCGTATGTTGTGTTGTCTGAGTGAGTCAAAGTTTGCTTGTTTTTATTCATTGAATGGCTCAACAGTTGACAAAAAATGTTAAACAGAAAATTCAAAATAGAAAACCAAATTTAAAGATGAATGAAGCAATTTTTTTGCTAAAAGTAGTTCTTTTTAAAATTTATTTATTTATTTTTTATTTTATTTAATTTTTTATTATTAAAAATTTCCGCCTCCTCCCCACCTCCCATTTCCCTCCTCCCACTCCCCTCCCCTTCCCTCTCCAGTGCTAAGAGCAGTCAGGGTTCCCTACCCTGAAGGAAGTCCAAGGTCCTCCCACCTCCATCCAGGTCTAGGAAGGTGAGCATCCAAACAGGCTAGGCCCCTCCAAAGCCAGTACATGCAGTAGACTCAAAACCCAGTGCCATTGTCCTTGGCTTCTCAGTCAGCCCTCATTGTCTGCCACGTCCAGAGAGTCCGGTTTTATCCCATGCTTTTTCAGTCCCAGTCAAGCTGGCCTTGGTGAGCTCCCATTAGACCAGCCCCACCGTCTCAATGGGTGGGTGCACTCCTCGCGGTCCTGACTTCCCTGCTCATGTTCTCCCTCCTTCAGCTCCTCATTTGGGCCTTGGGAGCTCAGTCCAGCGCTCCAATGTGGGTCTCTGTCTCTATCTCCATCCATCGCCAGATGAAGCTTCTATGGTGATATGCAAGATATTCATCAGTATGGCTATAGGAAAGGGCCATTTCAGGCTCCCTCTCCTCAGCTGCCCAAGGAACTAAAGTAGTTTTTTCATGAAAGTTCTTAAGATAATACTCTGAAAAATATAAACTCCAACAAAACTTCATAAATTCTGCCTTGCTTTTCCTTACCTGGAACAAATTTATTATACTCTATTCAATGAAAGGTATTCTTTGCTAATTTTCTTAAATGTTACTTCTTAATTTAAAAAATGCATTTAAGTAGCATTAGCATGTTTATTTTACCAAGGTCCGTAATTGTAAAAAAGCTTCCATTATTTTTTAAACATCTGACTTTTACCTTCTCGAAGTCTCAAGGAGCTCTCCCAGGGAGTACGGAAAAGCTGTGTGCAGCTGCTCCTCTGGAGAACTCTGCTAGAGCAAATGGACACATGGGCAGCACCGTGGGACTGTTAATGTTGCTGCTGGTAAATTTGTGAAGGATTTTTGAAATTCAGTGATTTTTTTTATCAAAAAAACTTGTCTGTAAGGCTTAGACATATTGCAGTTAACTACTGACTATAATTAAAGTATTCAATCACAAGTATCAAGATTCTGTTCATAGTTAGAAAACATTAAGAAATGTATCATTTTCAATAATTTAAATATATAAAGTTGGAACTACAAATTCTAATTTTTAATCCTTAGGTTTATGACCCTTCCAAATTGGTAATATTTAATTTAACTTACTGTGAACTCATTCAGTACAATATAAATAAATTTAATATTCATATATTTCTGTATGGTTCAGGGTCTGATGAATGTAATTTAGGTTTTGAGTGAATTTATTAAGTATATAGTAAGCTAAAGAAAAAAATTAAAAGTTATTAGCAGTAGAAGCAGCAAATAGATAACAAAACATCATCAAATCCGGCACTTCCAACACCCAGTAGGAATCAGATGCCTTGTGGAGGAAGACATCTGGAGTTCTTTATTCAGAGTCCGTGGTAGAGTGGACTGTCCCCTAGTGTGAGGCTTCCAAGTAAAGTAACAATAACAGCAGAAAGGCAACATCAAATAAGGCATTCATAGTTATCTGCAGAGTGACTGGGGCCCTCCTGAAGCAGCCATGCTGGATTTCCTGGTGAAATATCAAATCAGGCATATATCATAATCAGCAGAATGATAGCAGCCTACCTGAAACAGCCATGGTTGAGTTCCTAGTAGAACATTCTGGGCAGAGCATCAGTCTGCACAGGTGAGAGTCAGCTCCTCTTTTCTGCTGCAGGAGTCTTTATGTCATTAGATAAACAGTAGTTAACCTCTGTTGGTAATTTCAGTTTGCCTTCTAGCTGTTCCTATACCCTTAGCTGATCACTACCCCCCTCCTATAGAGCCAAGGGACCAGCAGGTTCAGACAGGAAATTTTGTAGGACAGTTGACTTAAACATGTTTGTTCTGAAATGGAGAAACCAGCCCTGCTTCCTGAGTCAGCTTCTCAATGAGGTTAAACAGTATGGTAACTTACCATATAAGAACATTGCACTGTGTATACTCTCAGAGGTTTGCTGAGAAGTGTTAGCTTATGGAGCATGAAGTTCAGAACTATCACTGTTGACAATAGGTCTGATAAGATGGTCAGTGAGTCAAAGCTTTGTAGTGCTGCTGTGCACACCTGACAGCCTGAGCAGAGGGCAGAATCAGTTTCTGGAAATTATCTTCTACCCACATGCACGCATGCATATGAGCATTTAAGCATGCAAACACACACACAAATAAAATAACAACATTTTAAAATTATTTTAAGGACCCAGCAACATAGCTTAGTGATAGTATTTACCTAGACTGTCTAAGACCCTGCGATTAACCCTTGGTAGCAAAAACAAACAATAAAAACCTCTTTAAGCATCATAGCCATATTTCTTTTAAGGTTTAAGTAGAAATTAAATATTATGAGGAATTTGTGATTGTCTAGAAGCATTGACCTTTAGTCACAATAATATGTGTGGACATTAATTTCCTTGGGCAAGCCAACAAAGGCCTTTTGAATAATTAAATATAATAGAAATAAGTATTCTTGTAATACAATCCTACTTGGACAGAAAACCAATAATGTTTAATTTTTTTCATTTTTTTTTAAAAAAAGAAAACCGGAATTTAACTAGAGGAAAATGAGGAAATCATCAATAGATTTGAGTAGACATTCTAGAGTTTGATCTCCTCTGTGGCTGATAGCTCAGTCAATATAACCTCACCTAAAAATTTTGGTTGTCCTATACTGAAACAGTGTTAACATCACCCTAGAACAATTTTCATTTTTGTTAAATGATCATACACAGAGTTTAGTCAATGATCATGTGTGTGTGTGTGTGTGTGTGTGTGTGTGTGTGTGTGTGTGTGTGTGTTTGGGGAATTGGTACTTTTGTCCTTGCCCCCAAATAATTTCAATAACTGAAAAAATGTTGACAAAAAAGTACGAAACAAGTAGAATTAAAAATGGATGGGCATACAGTACCCTTGAGTACTTGGTCTAATTAGCTAAGTTTCCACAATAGAGGAAGGAGAAATGACATGAGAACAATGTGCTCAAAAAGACATCACATACCCAGATGGGATTGCCCTCCTCTTCCATTCCTGCTGGAGGAAGGCGTTCAATGGAAGCAGGTCTGGCCTACAGTTAGTCGTAAGTGTTGACACTGATTCTTACACATGGATATTGAGAAATCTCTGGTAGTGATGGTACATGTTTGGTTCCAAGTCTGTGTTGTGATAGAGCATCTCTGTTTCCAGTTAACTTGAACATGGCATTTGAAATGACAGCAAAGCAACAAACAAGCTCTTCTTAATTGTTTCCAGTTTCATGTTAACTTTCAAATTTTACACGTATCACATTTTTATATCTGTGATTTTTCACATACTTGTGGAACCAGAAGTTGAAATGATGCAGTTTAACTTTGGTAATAATTTAGTTATTCTGACTATTTGGAAATGCCCAACATTACCAGAAACTTATAACTTTCTATAATATCAAAACCATCAAATCAATTAAGAATAAATGTTGAGTGTTTGGGGGGCTGTTTTGAAATTTTAAAATGTTAATAAACAAATTTGAAAACTTTGAGATTTTAAATTAGTAGTGTTTTTATTCCGAGAAATTATATTCAAACATAATTACAGAAAAACTGTTTTATTTGGCCATTATCTAGTACCTGTATTACCAAGTGTAAGGACATTAAGTTAATTTTACTCTTCGTAAATATTAGTGAGAGTAGCCTACCTGTTATCCATCTGCAGATACCCATATTTCTATGATAAAATCTAATTTGAACACATCAAGACAGATTTGCATTTCCAGAAGCATAAAAAGCGCTTTGTTAACTGCACACCATATTTGATATGACCTTATAACAAAGTAGAGCCTTAGTGCCCTGCTTTGTCTTTAATGTGCACAGCAGAGCTAACTTCGTCTGTGCTAGACAACTGCACTTCATGAAAAGAGTTTTTTCCTTGATAGGCAATTAACAGTAATTAGGAAAATTTGCCTCAGAATGATGTCAACATGAGATTGTTTAAGAAAATTGAATGTCAGTGACTTCAAAAGAAAGTTCTCTGACACAGGTATGGCATGTGAAACATGAAATGTAATTTAACTTTTCTGCTTATTATTCATGCACAATATTATTTTGTCATTCAGACACTGCACTGACAGAGTTTAAGTGTGTTAAAATAGTGCTGCTGGAATAAAAAGAGGGTTAATTTACCATTGGCCAATTAGCCAAGGGTACTTAATGGTCTCTAAAGGCTACTGAAGTCTAACTACTAGCAAAAGCATCGGTGAAAAGTCCTCTACATTACCTTCATTTGCTTGACATTTTCTGAAACATACTTTAGGCTTTTAATAACTGCATCTATTAGAAAAGATGTTTTGTGAGTGAAGCTGTAACTGAGTAAAATTTTCATTTGATATTTCATTACATAGATTAATTATATTTTCTGCCTAAAATACTTTTTTGGTGATATTCTGGGTTTTTTTGAATCTTGAATGAACTCAATTATCAGAACAAAGCAGTCTTATTTTAAACATACAACTCTTATTACTAAATTTGAAAGATATAAATCTAATCTGTATTATCTTTGTATTTACTTGTGTAGAAATATGTGTGCTAGTGACTAAAAATTTAATATAATCGTCTTGATAGCTCATATGATCAATCAGTGACTATGCTTCCTCAGTACATTTCTCATTTGAATATAGGAGGGCTACTTAGTTTTTAAAAATTAATCTTGTATCGAGTCACTTTACTTAAGGTGTTTATCAACTGTAGGCGATCCCTAGTAGTTTTTGGTGTTACTTATATATACTATTATATCATCTGCAAATAATGATACTTTGACTTTTTCATTTCCAATTTGTATCTCCCTTGATCTTCTTTAGTTGTCTTATTGCCTTAGATAGAACTTCAAATATTTTCTTGAATGGTTATGGAAAGAGTGGACACCTTGTCTTGTTTCTGATTTAATGGAATTGCTTCGAGTTTCTTTCCATTAAATTTGATTTTGGCAATTGGCATGTCATATAGTACTTTTATTATGTTTAATTATGTCCCCTTTTCCCTTGATCTCTCCAAGACTTTTGTCATGAGGAAGTGTTGGATTTTATCAAAGCCAAAAAGCAAGGTCAAGTGGTTGCTTCCCTTCCTCTCTGATCTCGCAGGTTTTCACCCCATATCTGACTTCTGGGTCTTTGTTGGTAAATAGAACAGTAGAGAGTTAGTTTAAACTTATTTATCACAGCTGCAGCGGCGATGGGCATTGAATGCAGCACCATGGAGCCTCAGTAGCTCCATTTGTAGCACTTAAACTGGGTCTCTAACTTCCCTCTGAAGCTTGGCAAGTCAAGCTTCCATCGTCTTCATCACTCTCGACATTCTTATCTTCCAAGCTTTAATAAAGTGCCAATTGAGCTCTGAGCATCCAATGGCTTTTCCAGCCCAGTGTTTAAATGCTACCACTGTCCTCCCAAAAACATGTGGTCAAGGCCGTTGTGGCAGTTCCTAATACCTGATACCAATTATCTCTTAGGGCTTCTATTACTGTTAGAAAACATCATAGCAAAAATCATCTTGGGGAAGAAGTGAGTTCTTTAAACTTATAGCTTGTAACTCATCATCTAGAGAAATCAAGGTAGGAACTTGAAGCAGGAACCTAAAGGCAGGAGTTGAAACAGAAGCCTTGGGAGAGTGCTGTATACTGGTTTTCTCACAGGCAAAGATTGTAGGGTATTTCCTTAATTGAAGTGTCCTCTTCCCAAATGACTCTGAATTGTTTTAAATTGACATCATACTAGCTCTGCACGCCAACCATAGTTAACTGTAACCTTGAGCTGTGATTCAAAATAAAGTCTTCTCTAAGTTGCTTTGTAGGGTCTTTTATACCAGCAACGTGTCAGTACCTAATTCACCTCCCTTAGGTCCTTTCCTAATAGCTGTATGCATAGTTCCCTGGCAACATGGGAATTCATTTCATGCCAACAGGAGAATCACCTTCTCAAAGAGAGTCCACAGCCTTTTTCTAGGGCCTCACCTGATTAGAATAATATCAGTCAGGACATTCCTAACTGCAGGTTATTTGAAGAAGAGCTCTAATTACATTCACAGAATTTCTTCATAATTAATGTAACAACGTAACCATTACAGTGTTAGCCCATTTTATAAACAAGGCCTGACACTGCGAGGAGCAGAGGAGCAGAGTGTTAGGACATGCTTCATTAGACTCACCTGAGAATTGTGCCTGCCACCTAGTCATTACTTAAGAATGGTTGATATATACAATTTCCTACAATTGCTTAAAAAGTTTTCGTTCCCCTTTTTGGAGAATTTTTCAGTGTTTCATATTTTTAATTTAAATATAAAAATTTGATACAAAATTATGCAAGTATAGGGTATCATGTGGGATCTTGATTAAATTTTCTTAAATATATGTAGCTCAATCATTTCTCATTTCTTTATAGTATAAATATTCAAAATCCCTGTTCTAGTCTTTTGAAATAATCAGTGAATTATCATATTATCATGTTGTAAGCACCTACTGTACATACCCAATCTTCTAACTCCTATCCAGCTAAACTTCAGTGCCCATTGTTGATCCTCTGCTCATCTCTTCCTTTCCTGCTTCCCTCAGCCTTGGTAACTACCATTCTGCTTTTACCTCCTGTGAGTTCAGCTTCATTGCAGATGCCACCTGTGAATGAAATCATTTAATACTCACACTCCGTGTCTGTGCTGTGTGGCATTTTCCTGGGGAGACAGATATCTGTTCACCCCAGCATGGGCATCTAGGACAGAACAAAGAGCATGTAAACCAGGGGTTGATATGGTTACGTATAGGAACATGGGTGAGGAGCTCCCCGTAGTAGCATGGACAACGTATCAGTAGCTACATCACTGAAGAAAATATTTCCTTCTTTCCCTTAACACTCTGTATAAGCTCAAGAAGAGGGCATGACCCTGTGAGACCCTGTTTCCATTAACAGTTAACTGTCATTAATTTCTCAGGGAAGGCTAGGGCTTGTTGAGTCCCTCTCCTTTCTGTGATGGAGGGTTAGGATTACTTGTACTGCAGCCCACTGGGCAGTAATTATAGTTACTTAAACTTCCCAGGTCACAAAAGTTAATTTATTATTAAAAAATAATTAATTAATTAATTAATTAATTAAAAGACCTGAAAGCAGATAGAACAATAGTTGGGAAGAGAAAGGGATTTGATGGGAGGGGGACAAGATACATTATATAACTCTATCAAAACCTCCCAGTAAGACCCATTCTTATCTATAATTAATGTACTAGGATTCACAGATGAGGAAAATGCATTTTGCTGTTGGAGCTAGGAGAATAGAAACATTGATTTGCTTAATAAAAAGATAAATAAATAGCAACAAATTTTTTGCTAAAAAAATCACAAGTTGTCCTTAAAGGCACAAGGTAGCTAAGCTAAGCACTATAGGTTGAGCTTCAGATGGGGAAGCTATGGGCTGAAGGAGCTCTCACAACAGTGGCAGGCAGACCTGGGGTGTAGTAGGCAAGACTGACTTCAGGTGACATCTTTGCAACACAAACTGAAGCTAAATCTTCTATTCTTAACATACAGCTGAACTGTATTCTGTTAGCATGAAGTCGGAACTTCAAAGGAGGTGATAACGTGGTGTGGGCTTAGGAAGGGGGAAAGCGGCATGAAGGTAGGGAAGGTTGGGGGTGGGGAAACAGAAGGGTGCTAGCTGCAGTCTCAGTGGAATATAAAAGTTTGCATTGAGTGAGTGACAGAAGAATTAAAATAAATAAGTATTTCATAATATAAATAAATAGACATTGAATGGACATAGAGAATTAGTGAGAGAAACTACGATTCAAGCATGGATTGTACCAAGAAAAGTTCCAGTTTTTTTTTTTAAATGGAGTTCAAGTTTAAATTTAATTATTATGGGCAATTCATAAATAAACAATGTCCTGAAATAGCTATAGAACCATGTAAAAAGATTAAATGCTAAAATATGGCCAAATAAATAGTTTTTAAGCTATTAAAACATATTGCCAAAGTTCTTTTGTCAAATCTTTGAAGCTCTGGGTGTGAATTCATTGTATTAAGTGTTCATATTTACGGTGTGTGCTGATATATATGAAGACATACTTAAACATGAATGTATTGGGAGAGTTTCTGTAAGTTGTGCTTACATATAGTTTTCAATATAGCATATCACATGTTTATATTACCACACAATTTAGCTCCTTGGCAATATCATTTGCTACTCGTAATTGGAATTCATAACAAGGAAGGATCTTTTCCTCAGAGGGAGCTCAGAATCATTTCGTGTAATTGTTCCTTGTGTAAGACTGCTATTTTATAAGGTGTGGGGGAGAAAGAAACATGGCGCAGCTACTCACAGAGTGCTCTGAGCTGCTCTGCTCGTGCAGCTGGAGGATGTTCTGCGGACTAGACTGACAAAGGAGAAGGACAGATGTTAAGGTGGTATCTCTCCACGCCTTCTTAGAAACAGTCGCAATGCCCGATTTAACAACAATATGCTTTTAAATGTCAGATGTAGGAACTTCAGCGTGATTTTATCTCAACATTACAGTTAGGATGATCAATAATCAACCAAGTAGATAAAACTGAATGAATTTGTTTGCATGCTATTTATTTGAACTGCAGCCCTAACAAGCCTCATCTGCTAATTGGACTTTGCATGTCTGTTGCTAAATGAGAAGTGTTTTGGCTGCTACAGAGGGCAGTAAGATCTACCCAGTGGAATACACACTAACATCTGTTCTCCTGTCCTGCTCCAGCTTGACTCGTAACAAGTACAGCCGCCCAGAAGTCAGAGCTGGCAAGTCTGTGTTTGAGCATGTCTGGCTCACCCATGTGTGTGAGAGCAAAGCAATGGGCACCATGAGAAAGACCAACTTGTACAATTTATACTCACAATCATAGATTAGCTCTAATCACCTTCATATCTTCCTCTTTTAAAGAAGCTTACTCTTGATTTGGCTGGACTTCGAAAAGAAAAAGAAGATTTGCTAAAGAAATTGGAGTCTTCATCTGACATCACAAGCTTGGCTGAAGAAGTTTCTAGAGTAATAGCCCCACAGATTCATGTTACCACACTGGGTCCTTCAAGGAGCATGGATTTGGAAATGAAGCAGTTGCAGTGTAAACTAAAGGTGATTATACAGTATGTTAGGTACAAAAACATCTCGTGAATCACTGAATCCTTAAAGGTTTATTTAATTGATTCTAATTTAGTTCAGTGAAGGTCACCATGATAAAATATTTCAAAAACATGAATATTATATCTGACTTAGTCATTCAAGGCTTGTAAGTCTATTCTCTTTCTGTTGCTACTTGATTTTCTCCTTTTCATAGACTAATAAGCACCATGGCATACCTTAGGAGCTCATGGAAAGCAGCCATGATCTATTCTAATCTTCAACTCCTGGCTGCACACTGTAGTGCCATTTCAAATTTATGTTAATAAATAAAGCCTACCTGAAGATCTGGGAGTGCCCCACTGGTCAGCCTTACAGACCATATTGTGGTAACATGCACCTTAATCCCAGTAGCCACAATGACACACACCTTTAATCCTGGTAGCCACCCTAGTTGCCATAGAAATCTAGTGAATACCTTTAATCCTAGTGGTGCATGCCTTTGGTCCCAGCCCTAGAGAGGACTATAAAACAGGGAGGACAGCTCTCAGACACAGTCTCATTCTGAGATTTCTGAATTCAGGATCGCCATTTTGGTATGAGGTCGAGGTAAGAGCCAGTGGCTGGCTGTTTTGTTTTTCAGATCTTCAGGTTGAACCCCAATTTCTGACCCTGAGTTTTTAATCGTGCTTCAGCTCACCACATCTTGGTCCAGATGAAAGGATCCTTTCAAACATATTGTAACAACAAAATAAGAATTTTTTTCCTCTATGTTTGCTACTAATTTAATTATTTAGTTGTTGGTTGGAGATCAGAATGCAAAGAAGAGAAGTGTGGAAATGGGAAGGAAACAAATAAACAAACAAACAAAACCCACAAAGAGGAATTGTTCTAATTGTCCACAGCAAGATAAACTTGGAGGTGGGACTCCTAAGCAGAGTTCTTTTTGTTCATAATGAATTACATCTAACTTCCGATAACTTGGCAGTAACTTAAAAGTGAGGCTCAACTTAGTTTAAATAGAATTGTAAGAAATAAAATCTATGTTTAAAACAGAAAGTTTGTTTTTCTGCTTCTTAAAAGAAACTAATTATTTTTGCATACCTAATTATTTTCTTCAGAGAGAATTGCTGGCTGGAAGCTGACAGCAGTGGATCGAGCACCATTGCTGTGCTAAGCGTCACTGGCAGGGAAACTCTAGCTGTAGATGCATTGAGTGCTTTGTAATTAGGATAACTGACTGCAGCAAAAGCAGTAGGGTAGCACACTGTTAAACAGATGCATAGCTATTCTCAGAATATGACTTTTTCTGTTCTTTTTTTCAAGACATGGTTTTTCTGTGTAACCCGGGCTGTCCTGGAACTCACTCTGTAGACCTGGCTGGCCTTGAATGTGGAGCTTCACCTACCTCTGCCTCTCAAGTGCTGAGATTAAAAGTGTGCACCAACACCGCCCAGCTAGGAGTATGATGCTTTAAGCTGGGTTTAAGTAGAATAAATTAGGGTAAAAATGTAAGTCAACCATTGCTTACACTATCCATTAGTAATAATCAGCCATGAAACTTCCATTAATTTAGCTGCTTCTTAGGCAGTACCTTGAGACAGTTTTTACATGGAGAACATGCTAGAAATGTAAAGGAAAACTGTACACATTTCAGAGCATGTGCATTTTCTTAAAATGTGTTTTCCCCAGGAATATAAATACAGTTTATAAATTGTTTCAGTGTTTAGGCTTCACGTACCTGAAGATGGGGCCAATACACTTGTCTTTAATCATATCCTTGTAGAGATGTTTAGTTACAGCTCTTTTATATGGGCTAAGTAGTCTTGATCCTAGCTTAACTTTCACCAAGATGAAATGTACTGGTAGAGCCAGTGTCATCTGACTTCTAAATATGTTTAGGTGTAATACTTTAAGTTGAGCTATATTTGACATATTTGGTTTTGCTTGCTACAAATGTTCCAACAATTAAAATTTGAAATGTGGTCTAACATAATTTGCTCATATAAGTATCTGTGAGATAAGATATTTGCATTACTTTTACCTGTGTATAAATAAATATCTGCCTACTTTCAGAAGGGAAGTGAGACAGAAAGGGAAAGCATAGAAGGCATGAGCAGCTGTGTGTATGCTGGAATCTGGACGTTTGAGCTCACTGTTTTATATTTTAGTATAGATATTTTTTGGAAGAAAATTTAAGTACATAATACTTTCTACTACTAAAAAATTTGTTTCAGTATTCTTTCAAATTAGTTTACTGAGACTGCTATAAGAAAATACCACTGACTAGCTGGCTTAAACATTAAACCTGTGGCACAGGTTTAATGTTTTTAACATTAATGACTTTAATACCAGCACTCTGGAGGCAGAGGCAGGTGGATCTCTGTGAGTTTGAAGCCAGCCTGGTCTACATGCTAAGTCTCAGTACAGCCAGAGCTACAGTAAGACCCTGTCTCAAAACCAACCAACAAACAAAAACGTTGGTTTTCTTAAAGGTCTGCAGGCTGGAAGGGCAAGATGAAAATGTTGACTTTTCCCTCTTCTGTCCTTGCTTTAGGAACAAGTTCTCAATATGCATATGAAAGAAAGAACAGGATGGATGTTTTAGGAAGGAATATTTAGAGGAGAGAGAGAGAGAGAGAGAGAGAGAGAGAGAGAGAGACAGAGAGAGAGAGGGAGAGAGAGACAGACAGAGACAGAGAGAGAGAGGGGGAGAGAGAGACAGAGACAGAGACAGAGAAAGGAGAGAGGGAGGGAGGGAGGGAGGAGAGAGAGAGATCCCAGCACTTAGGAGTCAGAGGTGGATCTACGAGTTTGAAGCCAGCCTGTTCTACAGAGCGTGTTCCAGGACAGCCAGAGCTACACAGAGAAATTCTGTCTCAAAAAACAAAAACAAAAGAAAGTTTAAAAATGTTAATATGGATATGAAATTGAACATAAAAGGTTTGGGGGACCATTGAGAATAAAAGTAAACTTATTACAATAGTCTCTAAAGGCAGTGTGACACTGTATAGTGTGGTTATTAGTAATATACTATGTATAATTCACATGGATATTATTAACTAAATGAGGGATCATTCCAGGAAGATTTTTTTTTTGTTTTTCAGAAAGAATTTAATATAAGTACAGTTTTAATCTTTTGTCAAATTCACTACTTTGAAGCAACTTATTCTGGCAATGCTAAAAATATTACATATCACTATAAATATGCAATAAAGTAAAAATTAAAAGCCATGCCCTGTTTAATTGAGTTTTAAAAATTCATATAAAATTAAAATTATTTGAAAATTTAAATTTACACATGCTGCATTTAAAGTTGGTCTGCTGAAATTAACTCGTATTTACCTTAATAATATCATCTTTTCAAATTAAAAACAACTTATCACCAAGCATTTAAATTGAGGAATAGTTATAATAAAAATAATTTATCATAATTTTGAACTATTAGTGAGAAACTGATGAGATGGCTCGGAGTGAAGATGCTTGTGCAGAAGCCCGATGTCCTGAGTTTGACCCCAAGAACTAAGCAGAAGGAGAGAACCACCTGCGCAGGCTGTCCTGTTCCCACAAAGGCACCGTGTGCACCAGTGTACACACACACAAGGAATATTAGTGTAATTTCTGTTTAACTATCTTTAGAACCATTGCAGCTTATTCTTTTTGTGTTTGTTTAACACTTTCTGAACTGAACAGATGTGTTAATTTGAGTATGTATTAACAACATCTTATGAATGGGAAAACTAAAATACCAACAAGACTAAGTGGTGTTTCAGATTAGATCTTTAACTGCAGTGCAAGTCGAGATGCAAGTTAGCTGTCTTGATACTGTGGCTTCCGGATTCCTAGGTGTGAATAACAAGAAACGCCTCAAATACCCAATTCACTTTGAAAATCCAGTAACTGAATAAATCCTTAAGTAATAATATACTACTTTTAGCAAGTTCAAGCAAAGTGGAATGTAGTTTTAATAAGATTTGGTCATCCAGTATTCTTGAACAGATTGTCCTCACATTATAGCCAACTACAATTTATTGTGCATTATTTCTTTTCTGTTCACTCCTGGACTCATTGTATGTTTGCGTTTAGTATTTGTGTGCCAGGCTGGAAGATGCAGCACAGCCCTCATGCCTGAGTCTGTCGGGCACTCAGCTGGCTGTCAGCTGCAGCACCTCAGTGCGCTTTCTGTGCCCTTGAAACTGGCTTCCCGTGAGGAGATTCAGGAGGGCAAAGGCAGAAGCCCCCGGGCTTTGAGGGCTGAAACTTCGCTTCAGCCTCGTTCTCTTGGTGAAAGCAAATCAAAGATGAGACCAGATCCGAAGAACTGGCAAACAGCTGCCATACTTTGTAGGGGAGCAGCAAGTTTTCTGTGGTAAAATTTAATTCATTACAGCTTGTGAGTAAATCTATCATTCATTTTAAGCGATCTTACTGAGCCATGAAGACTCTTGGTTACATAATTACATTTCACTCCCAGCAGTCCCTATTTCCCACTAAAATGTTTGTCCTGTACTATTGCTCATGTTCCTGTATGGTCTGGCAGGCCTTATAATCATTTTACTATAAATATGTTATCTTTATGCGAAATATAAAAACAAGGAAAACACTGACAGTACATTTTAGTCATTGTCAGCATAATTAAGCAAATGGGTCACTCTTTCTCAAAGCAATGCCTCTTGTTTTAGATCAAGATGGAAAGGTAAATGAAGTTTGTTTATTTTTTCCAGAATGCAACTAATGAACTCACTAAACAGTCATCCAATGTGAAGTCTCTGAAACTGGAACTCCTAGCGAAAGAAGATCACATAAAGGAGATGCATGAAAAGTAGGCTTTCCTATTTCTATCTATTGTATTTGGTGCCACCTAGTGGCTCTCCTGTCTCCTTACTAGTCCACTCCAAAATACAATGCCAGTGTTTCACAACAGAATTTTACTTTTTAAGATTATTAAAAAAAAAAAAAACACTTGTAATGATTTATTTATTTTTATTTTATGTGTACGTCTGTCTGAAGATATCAGATCCCCTAGAACTGGAGCTACAGACAGTTCTGAACTGTCATGTGAATCCAGGTCCTTTGGAAGAGCAAGCAACCAGGGCTTTTAACCACTGATCCATCTCTCCAGCCCTTAAGATCATGTCTAAGCCTACATAATATGGAATTTTAAGACTACATCATATAGCATGATTGATGACCATCTGGTAGCTATTTTTAATTAGAGTAAAATATTAAAACTAAAACTAGATTTCACTTAGTTAGCATAATTTAAATAAATATAAATTAATGACTTTAAACAAATCTACAATTGTGAGTTCTTAAACTAAGAGATTATATAGATCGGTGCTTGTCTAGAGTTAATTCCTAGGTTTATAAAGCCAAGGTCAAATGTGAACGTTTTGTTTATTTATAAAATAGCGAGGGTTCTTTTGTATATATCATTTTTAAAGGAGTTGCTCATACTGAGCAAAAGCATTCCTCTTTTTCTGCATTTATAACGTTAGTAAAGCTTTCATATGGTGATATGTTTAGATAGAACACATCATTGATAATAAATTTCTCATTTGCCTACTTGTAGGCAGAATTATGAGTGAGGCTATACTTAGCATGATATTAATAAATAAAACTTAGACCGAGGATTGATAGCTGAGTGTAGTGGCTTGTACCTATAATTCCAGTGTGAGGAAGACTGAAGCAAGAAGGTTGCCAAAAAGTTGAGACCAGCCTGGGCTACAGTCTAAAGCCCTCTCTCCCCAAGTCCTCCAAATAAAATACATTCTTATTTTAACCTGAAAATGCCTTTAAGATTAGAGATCAAAGGTAGTGTTGCTTAGTGGTTACTGTTGAGGAGTCTAGGGGGAAACACTGAGTCCTGGGTCCTTTATCCACGGGCGCTACACTTGTATCCAATAGTATTAAATTATGAAGGTCTTCTCAATATACAGAAATTTATAATAACAGCTATG
The DNA here is from genome assembly GCF_903992535.2 of Arvicola amphibius. NCBI lineage: Eukaryota > Metazoa > Chordata > Mammalia > Rodentia > Cricetidae > Arvicola > Arvicola amphibius. The sequence continues at coordinate 61,039,956 of NC_052052.2, read as the reverse complement.
TATATAAAGGATCTAATTCTTGTTAGCTGTTGTCACTCAGATCCTCAGCATATTACAAGATGAGGAGTAGATTTCACTGAAGTTACCATTTTATAATAATCGCCATCTTAAACTAAACTGACAGGTGAGTTCAATCGCAATTAACTGAGTTAGTGTCTAATTTTAGTTTCTTTGCATCTTATAAGATTTTTACAATTTTACCCAAATTACAGTATTGTTCCTTAACATCGCTAGAATTTTGGGTATCTCTGTCATTTTATTTCTAAGCAATTCAAAAATGTAATTTGAATATAATCTAAGTTTTTATAAATTATATAAATTATAATGATCTCAGTTAATCATCCTTTTACTATAATGCAAATATGTAATAGCAACAAGTTCACAAACAGATTATGAGTTTTGATAAAACATGATACTTAGGTACTTATTTCAATTCAACTCTATTTTAATAACATAGTGGCATTAAAATCAGATTTTCAAAACTAACAGTAGACATGACCATGGATACAGTGTGTCAGGATATTTCTGTTCCCGTTAAAGTCTTTTCTTCTTTAGGACATCTCGAATGGAGAGAGATATAACTATGAAAAGACACCTGATCGAGGACTTGAAATTTCGACAGAAAGTAAATTCAGAAAGTAATGAGAATTTTAATGAAATGTTAGAAAGTCTTGAAAAAAAGGTACCAATTTTTTTGTTTGCTGATAAATTATTTTTATTGCTTTTATTTTAACATAAATATTCAGTACTAGAAAACTGTGCAAGATCTATATTGACAATTATAAAGTTATGCTATTTTTATTTGTTTGAGAATTCAGGACTCCAAAATTCCACACATACTATACCGACAAAGTCTGTCTGTTTGTGTGCTGTCCTGCAGGAAGACATTTACATTTTTTTAAAAAATTCTAGAAATTTTGTTACATATAATGATGTCCTATTTATTATTTTATATTATTTATACCTACAGTTTTTAAGGAGAAAATCAGGTTAATGCACCAATGTAACTATTATGACAAAATAGTTTATTTTACTTATAATTGTTTATTTATAAATGCCCTTAAAAACTATATTTTTTTCTTTTATACACTTAATTTAGTATACATGGGAAAGGAGGGTTTTTTAAGGTAGTTATATAATATATGACCCTAAACTAAAAAAGGATTTGTTTAAATTCTTTTAAATGCTTATGCAACTGGCAAAAGTTTTACATTTTTTATTTGTGTTGATGCTTTGCCTGTATGTATGTATGTGTGCCACATGTGTGCCTGGTATCCGTGTAGGTCAAAGAGGGTTTCAGATCCCCTGGGGCTGAAGTCTGCACGTGTGGGTCCTGCGGACTGAAGCTGTGTCATCTGCAAGAGCAGCACGTTCTTTCAGCCGAGCCCTCTCTTCAGCCCGGACTTCACTTTCACTTCAGCCATTTCAGACAGTGCTTATTTAAATAACCATTCCTTTAGTGGCATTAAATTTCAAATGAAAACGTTTCTTCTCTTATTCTTTGAGCTGGGTAAAGAAAGTTGTTATTATTCTATTATACATATCATGCATTTTATGACATTTTAGTTTGGTTATTGACTCAAGAATTGCTAGTTTCTTTATAACAGATATACTACAAATATACTACTTGAATTTGATAAAAGTTTTGAGACAGTGAATACAATTGGACTCATGCAGTTTCTGAGGAAACAATACACTGTACTACTCTAATGCATTTACTCACAGTAATTACCTCTACACTTGTACTGCAGGTGAAGACATTAACTGAAGAGTGTTCCAACAAGAAGGTATCAGTTGATTCCCTAAAACAAAGACTTAATGTTGCTATGAAGGAGAAGTCACAATACGAACAGATGTATCAGAAAACTAAAGAGGAGTTAGACAAAAAGGTATGCTTCTGCACATTCAAGAGGAGATTCAAATACAGGGACACAATTCTCATTTTCAATGCTGTCACCGTTTTTTCCCCTAAATCAACATGAACTACTGATAACACCACATAACTATAGACAGTACTATATCACTATGTGAGACACCAGACTTTGTTTTACATTAATGATTGTGCTTTATTAACAAAGTAAAGAAAAACAAGGATTACCTTTACCCAAAATAAAAGTAATTTGCAAGTATAGAAAAATGAAACATTTTTCTTATCTGAGCTGTATAACTTGTGTTCCCACTATGTTTATGAAATATTTTTCTATTTTGTGAATGTCACCTGTTGCAGGAACTTAAGCTGAGTCTCCTAATATCAAAAATAAATGAAACAGAAACAGCAATGGCACAGATTGAGACAGCAGCATCAGAACAGCTCCAAGGCTTAGCCCTGCAGAGCGAACAGGTCCTGGAAGGTGCACAGAAGAAACTGCTGGCAGCCAATGAAAAACTAGAAGAGTTCACCACCTTTGTGAAGGTTTGAGTCATTGATGCCTTACTCACTTGCACTTACTTCAGGCAGAGGCCTTGTCCTCCTCCTGAGGATTTGGCCGAAACATCAAGTTCCTTGCTTTTAGTAGTTGCTGATGTTATGGTTTTGGAACGATCTCACTATATATAGCTCAGCTGACCTCGGACTGCAGATTCTCTTGCCTCTAATCCTCATGAGCACTACAGGTATGCTCCTGGCTTTCTTCATGCTTCACAAATCCACAGAACCTTTTCTCCTACCTCATGGGCACAATGTTCAAAATTTCTCTGTAACAGATTTTATGGTTTGTTTTAAAATTATTCACTCTGTTGTTAATATTTCTTTCTTTATATTAGTTTAATAATGAAATTATAGTAGTCAAGTAATAAAGATAGATTTGAAATGAATTAAGTCATTTCTACCCTGTTTAAAAATCACCCAAGCCAGAGAAACAGCAAAAACAGGAGAACATAAAGGCAACTGAAATGTCTGCACATACGTGCTGGCCCAGTTGTATTATCTAGATGCTACCTAAACTCTGAAAAACCCCAGAAAGATTTATGAATTGGCTGCACAAAGGACCTACTAAGTGGGGATTGCTGTAGGAGGGAAAGACGCATTCAGCACCCTTCTTCCCTTACCTGTAGCAGCTGAGGAGATGCTCTGGATTCAAAACCAACAGTCCTTGAGGCCAGAGAGCATGTGATGGTTCTGCCCTCTTTAATCCCCTGTACAGTGACCATAACTCCATTCAGTGCCTTTTATTGTTGTCATGTAGTTAGTAAGCATCTATCACTGCTAGCTAAACCATGGTTATGTCCTTAATAGCAGGAACAATGTCTTATTAATCTGTATTTACACAGCATGTACTGTAGTATCTCGAAAAGAATAGGCATGCAATAATGATCACTAAATTAAGTTTGCACTGGAAATGTGAAATCTTTATGGTAGTCCTCCTAACCTTCAGTGTTGTCTCTGAAATGGTTTGCAGTGGGAAAAAAGCCTGTTCTCTTCCCCCACCCCATCCACATTTCCCTCTCTTTTTCAGTCCTTGGTGAGCAAGGGCTCCTTCTTTTCCTCTCCCTGCAGATGGCATGAAAGTCAGCATTCGAGAATGCAGAAGCAGGGCTGAAAGGGAACACTGAAGGCAGTCATACTGCCTCAGTAGGTGTGCATTTTCCACTTATGAACTTTTCATAAAATGAAATTTTAAATGACTTTCTATAATGTTATATTAATGATCACTTCCTTCTTTGCCATGACCCACCATAATTTGAATCACTCATTTGCACCTCACTCTGTTGGCTGGAGAGATGGCACAGTGGTTAAGAGCACTTAATGTCTTTGCAGAGGATCTAAATGCAGTTCTAGCACTCACACTGGCCTGTTCATAGCTGCCTCCAGCTCTAGCTATTCAAGGACATACTGATCCTTAAAGGTGACATACTGGTCCTTTTGTACTAACTGACAATGATGTAATTGATAAATGAATTTGAGATTGTTACAGATCCATGGATTTTTAATTTGAATAACATCTTAAAGAATATAATATAGGCTAGACATATTGATGCCTTTAATCCTAGCACTCCAGAGGCACAGGCAAGAGGATCTCTGTTAAGTATAAGATCAGTCTGGTCTACATAGGGTCCAGACCAGCCTGGCTCCACGGTGATAGCCTATCTCAACAGAATGTGTAATATAGCCCATGTATGTTAGTCTTTCAGAATTTTTACACTTGATTTAAGACATTTAGTATTTAGATCACCAACTTCACAATCATGTGATCTCTTGTGCTTAAACAAAATACATAATACTGGCCCTGAATCTACTGAATCATGGTCTCAATTGGTAGAACCTCAAATCTGTATTTGACATATTAACTAAGTGAATAGGACAAAGGTTTAAAATGGGAGCTAGAGAGATAGCTCAACAGTTAAGAGCACTAGTCTCATCAGCAGAGGACATAAATTCAGTTCAATGTACCCACGAGGAGGTTCATAACCATCTGTAAATCAAGTTCCAAGGGATCTGAAACCACCTTCTGGCCTCCAAGGGCACCAGGCACACCTGTGGTACACAGACATTCGTGCAGGAAGCTATAGAAGCATTGCCTTCCGCTTAACCATTTAAACCATATCTATTCATCATTTCAAACTTAAAAATTCCCAATTTCCAATGGTTAATTGACGTTTGTTTTAATTGCATTTTATGCCGATGTGTGCTTGATACTAACATCATGTCTCTTTTTAAGTTTTCTTAATCAAAGGCTACCAACAGCCAAACAGAGAAGTATTGGTCAAGACTGAGAAGTTGGGTCTTAGTAAAGGGGGACCAGCCTCTTCTCATCTTTACACAGGTGACCTAGGACTTAGCAGAGTTGCTCAGGGGCCACCAACTCAGACATCTCACCATCTGTGACTTCCCACCCTTCTGTGTTAGCTGTATTACATCTAAACTTCTATCTTGTTATCAGTTTTAGACATTTTGTAACTGAACATTATCATTCATCTGTACTCTACTCTTTCTCATTATTCTCCAACTTCTACCCATATTAGTCTTGTTCCTGCCATTTCTTAAAGTCTCCGTCCCCCCCAGAAGGACCTACTATCTTTGTGTCCCCTTTCAGAGTTAGCTTAGGACCTTCTTCTGTATGGATCTTTCCTATAACCTTGTATCCAAGAGGACAGAGTTCACCTCTGCTCCATACTAGCATTGTGATATCAGGAAACTGATCTAATCCTCTGTTCCTTAGTTTCCCTCTCGATAAGATTGCATACCTGGAGTTAGAGTTTGAATAAATCATAGCTAAAAGTTCAGAATGGTTCTTGACAAACCATAACTGCTCTGTACCATGAACTATTATTACTGATAGCAATGATAAGAGAATAGTTAGCTCCTAATCAGTTATGGTGTGTACAATTAAAATGTAATTATAAACTTTTTCAATTTTGTTTTGTTTCAAGTATATTATATAGCTACCTATGGGGCAGGGATTTTACCAATAATTTCCTTATAGTACTTTCAGCCAATAAGGCTCATTACATTCTTGAGGAATTGATCATACAGACACTCATATAAATGGTTCCAGGATTATAACCACTTTTCCTATTAAAACTGTAAAGGCAAGAGCTATTTATAACTAAAATATAGTTCTTATATAGATCATAATCACGATGAATTCTGCACAAAGCTTGTTAGATATCATGTACACTAAACTACTTAATAAATATTATCAGTAGTTTTAATAGTACTAATGTTTGTTCTAGTCCTGTTGTGGAATCTATGTTCCCTTTAGTCTTTTCATTTATTTGTAGGGCACAACCAGATTATGGAAGAGGTGGAGTGGCCATCTGCTCTAGATCTAGTCTTGAATATGGAATTTTGCCCTGGGGTGAAATCAAGTGCTTTGAGCATCTGGGCTGGATATGTGTGGCAGAGCTGAGGCTTTGAATTCTCCTAATAACTGGATAAAACACACTAGGGAAATTTCTAGAAGTATTTGCTCAGTTTGAGTCAGCCTTGATATATAGGCTTGTTAATGTGCTCATATGTGAGAGTCATATGCCAAGCACCATTTTCTCAGCATTTTTGTTGTTGTTAACTAAAAATATATACAGCGAAAGAACAGTATTTAGCTGGAGAATGTGCATGGTTTCATCATCATTATGTATTTTTGTTTGGTAAGATTTAATCAGCTGTTCGGTGTATATGCACTTCTTGTCTTATTTAGTGTGGTCATTTGTTGAGCATTCCAACTTTATGTTTATATTTGCAATGCTTAATACTTAGGCACTGATCTGTTCTCTTAATTATGAGTGTTAAACACTTCTGTAACAAAGTTCATCCCAAATTCATGCTTAATCTTTGTCTCACTATAGTAAAATTAGAGCTTTAAAAAGGAAAGTTCTTGCTAAGAATATATTAACAGGTGAACTTGAAACTATGTAAAGTATACCTTAGTAAAGCTGTTTAAATACTGTTGAGACACAGGTACATTTCTGAATTTCTTGTCAACTCAGCAGCACCTTGGGATTCTCCTAGAGAAGAAGGCCAATCACCTGACACATATCCCACCTTGGACTGCCAGAACCAGGATTTCAAGCCTCTTCACCAATTTTCAAAAAAATGCTTTAAATGCATTATTTCTTCAGGAAACCCTGATAAGGATGGCGGCTCTAGTGTCTGCAAGTGGCCCACCTGCCCGACATTTGAATTTCACTGGAAGGAAAGTGTAGTCAGTCATCAGTACAGTGTGACTCAAGAGTATGTGTTGTTAGCTAATCCACTCAAGGCTTGTGACGAAGAAAGACTAGAAAACTTTAAGAAAATAAAGCCAGAGAACTAGATATAGTAAGAGCGCAGTATAATAGTTCGCTGCTTCCTGAACATACAATGCATCGTGATAACTGAAAACAGACTAGCTGGAAATGAACATGTCTGTCCAAGGAAGTATTCTCATTTTGAAAATGTCCTCTGATGTTGGGACAAATTGGTGATCATCGTAAAGGACAAGGAAGTTATTTCATATTGCTAATATGGGTAATTTTCAAATAGGAAAGTGATCCTAACATGTTCCTAACAACATATTAAGCAAAAATTGAAGGAAGTGTGGAAATACACAAAGAAATTGATAAGATCCTAGTAAAGCCTGCTTTCCCAGAGTATGTTTGTTTTATTGCACACTCAAGAATGAGTAATTCAAAATAGACAAAATATAAAGATGCTTTCTTTTCAAATCTATCTACAGCATTCTCAAATGCTGTTTTACATCTTTATTCAACAAATTCATAAAAGCAAAAATTATTTTCACTATCTACCATGAATATAGTATATATAATTATGATTTAACAAAATAGTGTTAAATATATATCTACATAAATATATCTACCTAAAAATTTTCAAATTCTGTGATTTAGGACTAAAGTGGACCTAAAACTTTATTTTCTAAGATAGTTTCAAACAGAAGAGTGAGAATATCAAAATTAATATTGAATATAAGATGCTAGAAAAGGAAGACAAAGGAATTAGAATTGGGGAGTTATATTACTTTTCTTGTTGCTTCAACAAGATGCCTGACAGAAGCAGCTTAGGGGAGGAAAGAAGGATTTACTTTGCTTTCCAGGCTGTGAGTAGTTCCACTTTAAGTGTTTTGAAGTACCACCATGCTGCTCTCCATAGTAGCTGTACAGGTTTAAATTCCTGCATTTCCCTGTGCCCTGCTAACTTTTGATGAGAGCCCTATTGACTGTAAACTTAAAAGTTTTAATTTGCATTTCCCTGATAGCTAAAGATGTTGTATATGTTTTTAAATTATTTATCTTGGTAATTTGTATTTGTATTTCTTCTTTTGAGAACTGTTCAGTTCGTTAGCTCAGTTATGGTTGGATGATCAGTTCTTTTTTGTGTTATTGAGCTTGTTTCAGTTGCTTATTTGTGAGTTAAGGACAAATGTTTATCGCCTTTTGTTAGGGATTATATCTAGTTTATACATGAATGATTGTAGACTCCCCTACCTAGCCATGGCTTCACCAGCACTGAGTATTAAGCCAGGTTTCCGGTACCAGGTGTGATTTATCTCTTTTTAAGTGGGTTAAGTCCAATTAGAGAGCTGTTGGCTACCAACAAGGTACGTGTGCCACGTTTGTACACATAGGGTTCTTGTGCTATACTGATGGTTGAAGGAGTTCACAGGCATCATAGCTGGGTAGGACTGTTGGGTGCCTCATTCCGTTGGAATGGCCCCTTCTGGTACCATGCAAGCCTGTCCTCAGAGAGAGAGCATTTAGGTCAATGTCAGTTCAGGGGTCTCTGGGCCCTGTTTCTAAAGTGCATGTTGTCTTTAGCGGGAGGGACTTACTTTCCTCCTCTGGGGGATAACCAATGGCATCAGTAATAGGCTGTATGTTCTGGAAGTCTTTTTGGCAGCTCTGACCAACAACTCAAAAGAGGGTTCCTTATGGTTGGTATTGGGATTTGTTGTTGTTGTTGTTGTTGTTAGGTGGTTTTGCTCTTAAGGAAAGAAACACTGTCAGCCAAGATGAGAAAAGAACATTAAAGCTATCTGCATATATTTATACACAGAATTACATGTATTATAGGTGTGTGTGTGTGTTTGCGTCTAATATTTACAACCCCACCCATCTACAGAGAAGCCTGACTCAGAAACCCTGTGATGACCTGACCAAACACAGGGTAAAGTCAGAATCTTTGTCCCTATAGAAAACTTAACCAGTGACTCCATCTATCCAAGTGTGGACCATTTGAGACACTGCCCGATTAGGGGACCAGTGCTACCTCACTTGAATGCAAAATCTACCGACCAACAACATTTGACCAGAGAGTGCAACCTTGCTCTTTCAAATCAGAAGCCAGCCCTATATTTCAAGCCTAACCTGTATATTAGAAGTCTAGCCATTGGAACTACATGGCCAAGGAACACAGCCTGTAGCTTAGAATTAACAGCAGTCAGTATCCCAGTGAGTGACCATGTCTGAATGCAAAACCCATCCAGCAGCCCTCCCTGACCCCAAGGAATGTGTAGCATCATTACCAAACTAAGAGATGCTGACAGCAAGCATCCCACACACTGGTTCCAATGCAGGCCTGTCTGAACTCAAAAGTTGGATTGATTGGTTAATGCTTTTCCTTGCAAAAGCAATCCGTGAAAGCTAAGTGGTTTCTTCCTAAAACATGAAAACACTAAAGGAGCTGACAGGGTCATGAGAAATCAGGAGACATGATGCAATCAGACTGACTAATGAAGACCCACCCACCTGACTTAACCAAAGAGACACCTACCAGCAGAAGAGCACTTCAGATAAGTCCTCTCAGATAAATGAAGTACAAGTTAACATGACAGGGAACAGATGAAATTAGGAATTCTACAGTGGCAACAATGTATTCAGAAAATGTAAATATTGAAGAGAAAATTAATCTGTGTTATTCATAGTCTTTCCTTTTAAGATATGATTTTCAAGTTTAAAAATTTTCCAAAACAGAATATATTGTTATTTCTGTATGAACGGTGTTTATAAAGACAAAATATCAGGGCTGGGAAATGTTTCCATGGGTAAGAGTGCTTGTTCTGCAAGTGTGAGGCTCTCAGGTATAATCTCCAGCACCCATTAGTAGTGGGGCATGCTGTGCATTGAGGGCCAGCGACAGGCAGGTCCCATAGCTCACCTTACAGAGCTACCAGAAATGGTGAGCTTCTGATTCAGTGGAAGACAATGGCATAAGTAAGACAGCAATAAAGACATCTGGAGGCATGTTCTGACCTCTGCATGCATGCACATAGACACATTCCCATACACATGTTCATGTGCCACATACAACACATGTATTGGTATATGGTATATGTATTTAATTGGAGTGTGTGTGTGTGTGTGTGTGCGCGCATGCATGTGCGTGCACGTGTGTGCATATGTGTGTTATACTAAAAGAAAATGAAGCTGATATCAATTACAGAGACATTTCTTTGGAGAAAAATATAGTGACAATATAATACTGAACTAAAAATTTCAATAAAAGACTTCAGTAGGATATTCCAAAAAGCATAAGAAGTTTCTCTGAACTCAAGGATAGGTCAATTATAATTACACAGAGAAATAAAGAGCTTTTTAATGAAAAGGTGAAGAAAATCATAAGATTTATGAGACATCATCAAATTAAATATATGTGTGATGGGAATTTTAGAAAACAGATATAAAGGGACAGAAAAACGATTTAAAGAAATAATAGCAGAAAGCTTCCTGAATTTGGAGAGAGGTGTGCAGATTCATAGATGCACAGACACCCCCAAAAGACTGAGCACAAAAGGTATAAATGAGGGAGTGTATAATTAAATTGTCAAAGACATACACAAAGAAAATGTTGGAAAAGGAAGAAACTGTTAAACATCATATCCAAGAATCCCCTGTAAGAAAGAACACACCCATAGACTGCCAAACTCTGCTCACAGAAGCCTTGAAGATCAGGAGAATATAGGATGTTTTCAAATAGTGAAAGTGAAAACTGCCAGCCAAGAATACTGTAGTCAACAAAGGCTGCCCCAGTGAAGTGACATGGAGAGTCTGTGCCTCCCCAGGAATGCTGCCCAGAGTTCCTTAGTGGAGATAAAGAACACTAAGTAATAAAGATGAAACAAACTCAAGTCAGGATTCCCAAGCTTTACAATAGGGTTGCAAAAATGACTTTCCATTATGGCACAAAATAAAGCATTTAGAAACTAAATGGAAAAAATTTTTCTTAGATATATAATAGAAACATATTTGTAAATCACAATATCCAATCTCTGAAAACATGAGCAGTGTCATCTATATGTGATCCTTATTGCCATGCTGTTAACAGCTGAATAGGAAGCTACAATTACAAGGTATTTTATGAAAGCCACAAAGCATTGACAAAGGAAATTCTAAAGTGGAAATACAGAAGATTAAGAAGTATCTCAAAGCATATGCAACAACAGAAATGTCAAGGGAAAACATCAAGAATGGAAGAAAGAATGATGGATAATAGAACAAAGAGTCATAAATGAATTAACAAAATGGAAATAGTAAACATGTTACCTGATAATATTTATTTTAAATATAAATAGACTAAACTCTGATCAGAAGGTGTCTGGTGGCTGAACAGATTTTCCTTTTTCTTTTTGAAAGTATGATCTAGTGAGCATACAAAAGACTCAATTTAGCTATCAAGGCACACCTAACTGAAAGTGAAGAGATAGTAAAAGATATTCCATACAAATATGAGAATGTAAGTGGCTGCGTTTATAACACGATAGAGTTTAGTTAATAAACAGTCAAAATGGAAATGACAAAACAGTTATAAATATTTGTTCACCAAACATCTGTACATTTAGGTATATAATACAGATACTAAGAGCAGAGGAGAAAAAAAACCCAAAGGAGAACGGTGACCCCTTTCAGCAGTAGCACCTCTGAACAGTGAATGCATAAGCAGCAGAATTGAACAACATCAGTACAATGTGATCCTCACAGACATATGCAGAACCTTCCACAGGACAGGCAAATGTGAAGTTCAAAAGGTTAAAGCCATACAAAGCATCTTTTCTAACCCTATTTGTGTAAAAATGCAAATCAACCATGGAAGGAAAATTCATGAATATGTGGAAGGCAAGATTTTGGCTCTAAAAGCTAATAGGACTAATTATAAAGTAGAGAGAAATTTAAAAAAATGAGACAAGTGAAGATGGAAACACAACCTATTACATGTATGAAATGCAAAAAATATGGTTTTTGAGAGGAGAGATTACAGCTGTAAATAATTTAACAAAGGGGTTCTCAAGTGTACATCTAACTTTAAACATTGAAGAGCAAGGGAAAGAATAATTGGGCCCAAAGTTAATAGGAGTAAGAGACTAGTAAGCACTAGGAAAGTAACAATTCAGATAAAAAGAATAGAAAACAAAGCAAAGATCAGTGAAACTAAGCTAATTTTTTAAAATATAAAATTGGTGAGAGGCTGGAGAGATGGCTCAGCAGTTAAGAGCATTGCCTGCTATTCTAGAGGTACTGAGTTCAATTCCCAGCAACCACATGGTGGCTCACAACCATTTGTAATGAGGTCTGGTGCCTTCTTCTGGTCTGTAGGCATACACACAGATGGAATATTGTATACATAATAAATAAATAAATATTTTTTAAAATTGGTGAATCTCTATCTAGATTAATTTAGGAAAACAAAAGAGGAAGATTTATTCTTCCAACTAGAAAATTATAACTAATAATCAAGAAGTGATCCAGATCATAAGAGAATACTCTGAACAATTATATGCTACGAAGTTAGATAAGTTATAATAAATGGGAATTCCTGAAAATCAACTACCCACCAAGATTGAACCATGAAGAATTATAATATCCAAATGAACAAGTAAGGCAATTGAGTCAGTAATCAGAACCCTCCTGGCAATCCCAGTGCCATATGGCTTCCCTACTGTCTGGCCAACATTAAAGAAGAGTTAATGCCAGTTCTTGAACTCTTCCAAAAAATTAAAAAGGACAACACTTCCAAACTTCATTTACAAGGTCAGTATTACACTGAAAGCAAAGTTAGATGAGTACATGGTGAGGGGAAAATTAAATTCCAGTATCACTCAAACATAGATGCAAGAATTTCTAACGAACTACTGGCAAGCCACATTAAAAACATCATAAAACCAGTTGAAATGGGATTTGGTCTGTGGATGGTTCAAATATGCAAATAAATACACATGAGATGCTAAATTAGCAGAATAAAAGAAAAGTCATATTGTTTATCAATAGATGCAGAAAAGAATTTCATAAAATTTCATATCTTTATTTTGAAAAACTCAACATATTAGAGTGAGAAGATTTCTATATAATAAAACCTATAAGTTACAGAAATGCTTTTTTTCAGTTAAATCAAGACCAAGGCAAAGGCTTAAATAAAGCTATAGAAATCACAAGGGAAAAGTAAAAATATCTCTGTTTGCAGATTGCACAGTTTTAGACATAAAAAAGTAGGACTATTCCTCAAAAAAGATGAGTTCAATAGTGTCTGGTAGTTCCAAAAGCCATTATATAAAATTTAGTTCTGTCTCTCTACACTAACAACAAACCCTCTAACACAGAAAGGAGAAAAATAGTCATTTACAGTTATAGCAAAACAATAAAGGAAAAACTAGGAGTAAACCTTACCGAGAAAGAAAATGGAATCTTTTAACTGAAAAATGTTATTGATGAAATAAATTGAAAAATATAAATGCAAAATAGGCTATGTTCATGGGTTGGAAGGACTAATACTGTTAAAATGTCTTATTGCTGTGTGTATGTGTGTGCATGTATGTCTATGCATTTATGTATATTCATTCACTACAATTGCTATGAGTAGTCCTATTATATTTTAACATAAATAGGAAAAACTTGTATGAAACCACAAAAGATGTTGACATAACAAAGCAATGTTGAGCAAGAAGAGCTAAGCTAGAGGTATTATACTTTCTGGTTTGAAACTATATCACAAAGTTACAGTAATCAAACCTTCATGATGTTGACATAAAAGAAAAGCATAAACCACTGAATAGAGTAGAGAGATCATTAAGAAATCTATGTCTATATTATTAACTAATAAGTGACAGACAAGGAAAGCATGTGACAGTGAAAGTACTATTTCTTCAATAATTGATACTAGGAAAACTGACTGACTGGGAATTAACCAGTGTCTTAGGGATTTTGTTGCTGTGAAGAGACACCATGACCACAGCAACTCTTATAAAGGTAACATTTAATTGGGGTAACTTGCTTACAATTTCAGAGGTTTAGTCCATTATCATCATGCCGGTGAGCATGGTAGCATGCAGGCACTGGAGGTGCTGGAGGAATAGCTGAAGGTCCTACATCTTGCAGCAACAGGAAGTAGACTGACTTACTGGGCAGTATTCTGACCATAGGAAACCTCAAAGCCAACCCCCACAATGACATTCTTCCTCCAACAAGGCCATACCCACTCCAACAAAGCCACACTTTCTCATAGTGTCACTTCCTCTGAGGTTATGGGGGCCAATCACATTCAAAGTACCACAACCAAGAAAGGACATGAATGAAGTTGTTCAAGTAATGGCATATGCTTGACAAGAAGCAACTTCAGAGACGTTTTGTTTGAACTCTCGGTCTAGGTTTCCACTGTATCCTGGTGGTAAGGCTTAGCTGTGACAGTTCTTGACAGCTGTGACGACAGGTCAGAGGCATCTTACATCTCCAAGGGCCAAGGAAGAGAAAGTGACAAGAGGACTAGAGCCAGGCTGTAAACCTCCAATCCCACCCCCAGTGGACAAGTTCCACCAGCTAGGCTCCACCTCCTAAAGGCTCTGTAGCATCCTAAACACACTAGCTAGTAACCAAGTGTTCACTCTTACTTAGCCTATGAGGGATCCAAGCCATAACAGAGGTACCTGGGTATAGCTTAGCCAAAGTTTTCATTTAGTAAAAATTCATAAAACTATACAACTAAGGTATATGTATTTCATTGTGCTGTAATTTGATCTCAGAAGAGCTAAAATTATTCATCTTTACTTAGTGATATACATGACAAAGTGTTTAGGGACCAACTATACAGATACCTGCCACCTGCATTGGGCTCCCAAAGCTATACTTGTATCACCATACAGAACACAGAACTCTGATCATACAAAGTAAAATGTGCTTTTTTTCCCCCTATTTGCCCTTGGAGTGACATAAGCTAGCACTTGTTGAATTCTCAAAGGAAGAACTTGAAGATGTTTGTAGCATTGTTCTAGCATCCTTATATGTTTTTATCCCTCCCCCCTTTACACTGTATGATTTACACTACATGCACAGTTATTCTGCTTGTTCTCAGGTTTTTCGAAAGAATGTCTAGTTTTTGTAAAATATTACAGAAATGACTTTTTCGGTGGCCATCTTTCATCATCTATATAACAATTAAACCCACTATGCAATGGCCTATTATCATTACTATGCAAATAGTATGTTTACAGATAAGTAGATATCAACTCAAGTGTGCTTTATCGTGATAACAGGTGGCAAGCTTGACCAACCAGACACCAGTTAGCATATCTAACAGTGAGTTTAGAGAGCTGTACTTAATAAAGAAAGGTAGTTAAGAGGTGATTTAAGAGAGGTTTTTATTACATAATGGAAATGAGTAGATAGCAGTCAATTCTCTTCCAAAATAAATAAAATCATGGTAACCTTAATAAAAATGATTTGCTAGTACGGTCACATTTTTATGTTTTGGCCACTTTGTCTTCATTATGACTTCCATATGAACCCGTGTTCTTTCCAATATGTTTTAGGCTTTGGTCAAAGAGTTACAAAGTGATGTCCATAGAACCAGACATCAAATCAGAGAGCTTAAGAAGATGCAGAAAAACAGACATGCTTGTAAAACCTCAACCCATAAAGCACAGACCTTGGCCGCATCCATCCTGAACATCTCAAGATCAGACCTCGAGGAAATACTGGATACAGAAGACGAAGTGGTAAGATTACTTACATATTCATTAATATAGAGCTTTCTGTACTCTTATCTAAATATATTATTTGTTTTATAATTTGAATTTCATTTTTATGGGGTTATTGTCAAGTTGTCAAAGAAATGTATTTGCAGTATAACAAACTCAATGCCTTTATAGAAATTCAATATATAATATAGAAATGAGTCCAATATGTATCAGGGGAGGAAAACAGGCAAAAGAAGGAATTAGGAAGATTCATGTTGCTTTTTATACATGTCAGTCTTCTTATCTCTTCCTATCTCCTCTATTCTCTTTAACTAATCATGTTATAGATCTTCTAGCCAGGGTTTTTGTCATTGTGTGTGTGTGTGTGTGTGTGTGTGTGTGTGTGTGTCTATGTGTGTGGTTTGAAGCAAAGTCCTTACTACACTGGTCAGGCTGGTCTCAAACTTCTAGACTCAAGTGATCCTCCTGCTTCAGCCTCTTGACCCTTTCAGACTATGGGTCTGTACCACCATATCAAGCAGTAATTATCTATTTTATTTTATGCATGTGAGTGCTTTGCTTTGATGTATATATTTGTACCACATGCATACCTGGTGATAGAAGCAGGCATCAGGACCGTTGGAGCTGGAGTTATGGATAATGATGTACCACCACATTGGTGCTTGTAACCAACCCACATCCTCTGCAGGAGAGTCAGACACTCTTAACTGCTGAGCCCCCACCTCCAGACATCAATATTCTTTTTTTCCTATATGGTTATTGTTTTCTTTTTTTCTTAAGTCACCACTTTGACTGGACTTAGTTTAGGCAAGTCACCAATGATTTGATAAAAATCTCTTATGTGGGTTTTTTTTTTTTTTGGTAACAAACTTACTGGCTTTCTTGGCTGAATCTATAATTATTTTGATAATCCTATTTCTTGAAAATATTTATTGTTTTAAAATGGGTGTTTTAAAATCTACTCCTGTTGAGTGGATTATATTCCTAGCAGTGGGCCCTGGGGGAATGATGCTCTTATCTGTAGTATTCTTTAGATCTATGAAGGATGCTTGTTCCTGAGATTAGAAGTCTTCAGTTATTTAATGATTGAAAATTTAAGACAGGATGACACCAAGGTTATCCCAGTAAATATTTGCTTAATGATGAACTAAAGCAATAGATTTAAATATTTGTGTGAGACCATCCTCTATGAGATGCCTGCCCACTTGAGCATCTTAGAGATTTTCTACTGCACAGAAGATCTATAGTGCAAAGATACTTAACTGCCAAGAATCATTGGAAAAGATCCAAAGGAATTCTGTAGAGATTACTTTCATCCTTTGGGTGAGTGGGATGGTGAGCCACGCTTTCATTTCCCAGTCTCACATTTGAGCCAGCATCTGTGACTTTTTGCCTAACTCTGGAAGTAAAAGAATATTATCACATGTAGGATCAAACAAGGTACATGAGAGACAGCAGTGTCAAACCAAGGGCCTTGGCAGTGCTTGGTGCAGACACCTAATTAGAGTCTGGATTGATGGTGTACCCATGTGACAGTATATGCGCGTGTGGCCATGTGTTCACACACACACACACACACACACACACACACACACACACGAGCGCGCGAGTCACATGCTTGGGAACACAGAATACTGTTGTTTCTATTAAGAGAATGCTCTCTCATGGCTGTAAATTAGAAAAATCTCACTCCATTTGAATGAGGAAGTTAAATGATGTTGTCTCTTTTTTTATTATTAGATTTTTAAAAAATACCAATCCAAGTTCTCCCTCCCTCCCCTCGTCCCATTCCCTCCACACACCCTCCCACTCCACCCCCATCCAATCCTCAGAGAGGGTGAGTCACATTGCTTTGGGCAAGGTCCAAGGCCCTCCCTACTATATCCAAGCTGAGCAAGGTATCTGTCCAAAGAGAATAGGTTATTTATCCCTACTGCATGTACTGGCTTTTTGGGATGTTGTTTCTTTTTAAGTGTGTGACTTAGTAAAGGTTCCTCACAGTCGCAAACACTGGAGAACATGTCTGTGGTGAAGCCGGGTTCCTGCTTCTGAGCTGGTGCAGTCTGATACATGAGAACTCTGCCAGCAGCTTCATATGCCACACAGTCTGCAAACCCTTTTGGAAATAAAATGAACTTGAGTACAAATACAATGCTCTAAATGTATCGATATATTCACTGTGCTTAATTACAGACCAGAGTGTATTTAGAAGAACTATACATCTTTTAGAGATTAAGGGGTGGACTGTCTTGCCTGAATTATGTTCTTTAAACAGCATCCAGTTGTAATAAATTCATGTTAAAAGTATGAGAGTCTGTGTGAAGAGCCTAGTGTGACGACTGACATGTAGTAAATTTCAGTGAGTGTTAGTTTCTCAAATGCTTCTATTTTTTCACATGTGATGGGGCTGTGTGTGTCTGTGTGTGTGAGAGGAGGGCTTGGGGGCGGGGCAGCAGAAGACAGAATTGGGTTCCTTAGACTTGGAGTTGCAGGCTGTTGTAAGTCCCCTGACATGGATGCTGGGAACGAAACTCAGGGCCTCTGCAAGAGCAGCTCTTAACCACTGAGCTTTTTCTCCATTGTCTTTTTACTGAGTTATGTCCTTTCCACAACCATCCATCCCTATCTTGAGCCACAGTGTGAAAGGTGAAAAAATATTTCTAATTTACTATGAAATAAACAGAGCTACAGCTTCCACTTGCATATAAATATTTATGAATTAAATACAAAAATAAATAGTATAGATTTAAATATTCCACCTTGGAAGAGTCAGGTCACTCTTGGTTGATATTCCTATAGATGTAGTCAATAGTGAGCCACTAGATTCTAGCAGAATGAGTAAGTTCGTATCAGTTAATGTGTCTGTTTTTATCTTCCTTAGGAAATTGAAAAGACAAAGATAGATGCTGAAAATGACAAGGAATGGCTGTTGTACATTCAGAAACTTCTGGAAGGACAGGTATTTCACTTTTTGCTTCATCTATTAAAGCTTCTGAATAAATATCCCTGGCCTCACCTTTGCAGACGCCCTTATTTACTTGTGTTAGGTAAAGAAGGGATCCAGAGGTGGACAGTGAAGTTAACCCCCTATTTGTACTTTTGGACTTAACAAATGAAGCAAGTGCCTTGAGGAAGAGCCAACATGGGCCTCAGCAAGTGCATTAATTAAATTATTGAGTCAACCTCTCTGCTTGCTAGAGTGAAAAGGATCCATTCTCCCAGCCCTCTTAGGAACAGAGATTCTTTATTAGTGTCTTTAAAGTTGGAAGTTGATACGGACACCTGAGGAGTTCATGGGTTTCGGTGACCTTTTACTGTGGACCTGTTTCCAGTCAATTCATGTTTTCCTCACAGCCAGACAGCTGTTTATTACTGTGTCTTCCCGCACTCTCTACAATATTTTCTACTGAGACCTCGAGCAGCTTGTTAGTGGGAAGTAAATATTGATTTGGCATCCTGTCAATGCAGAAAGAATGAAAAAATTTCCACCAGAGGCCCCTCAAACATTTTCCTATCGACATTTTCCGGGCCGAGTGGAAAGCTGCGTAGAGGATGACAAGGCCAAGGCGAGCTGGAGTCCCCGAGGGCTCTATTGCGGCCGCTGCTGTGACCAGTGTGATATACTTTCTCTCCCCTTTCAAGTATTTTTTAATACACACATAGTCTGCTGGGATGTGTCCCTCTTGTAAGTGATCAAGGGCAGGTTATTGGCAGGTGAGAGCCCTGCTTTTCTAGTCACAGGCAGCTTTTGTTTTGACATCACTGACAGCTTGTAATGCATTCTAAAACTTTTTCATTGTAGCCCTTTCCCCCACCCTAATTGTTTATTTGAAAACCAAGCTGAAATAAATAAAAGCTTAAACATAATTGTCAAGATGGCAGGAGGAAACCCTATCAATCGCTGATGTTTGAAAGACACTGTGACTGTTTCTGCAAAGATTAAAAACAGAAGTTGATACAAGTATTCTTATTTTAGATGAGTGTTGCCAGGTAGCATTTACTGTGTCTTTAGTGGAGTCCAGGATAAAGCAATGAAAGGGTTGGAGATGTAACCCAGTGGTTCTGTCTCCATGATTAGCATGCACACCCACTCAAGTGAAGCCCCCAGCACCAAGACAAGAAACAAAGAGCAATAAAGAAATAGTACACAGGCCACTGATATTGTTAGTGTTAACTTTATAGAGTTCTGAAACATCACCTGCAATTGCTTTGATAACAGAATGTGATTGGTGATGTTTTGGTTCCAGTTGTTGAAGTACAGGTGCACAGGTGTGTGACAGGGCCTTTTACAATGACAATTTGATTTTTGAGAAGAGGGGTCCCTTCTTTTACTTCAGATGGACCTTTATTTTGAATCGTGTGTGTGGGGGGGGGGTGCACATGAGTGCACTGATGAGGCCAGAGACATCAGATACCTCTGGAGCTGAACTTACAGGAAGTTGTAAGCTGCCAGTACGAGTGCTGGAAACTAACTTAGGCCTTCTGCAGGAGCAGTGCGCGCACTTAACTGATGGGACGTCTCTTCAGTCTAGACAGCTCATTTCTGCTCTTTTTTTAATCATGCTGTTTGCGCAGCCTCAGCCCAGTGCCTGGCACATGAAGGAGTTCAGTGATAGTTGGTATAAAGTATTTTTAAGCTTAAAAATGATAGAAATAATCTTGTAATGATTTTCTAAGTGTTCACCTTGTAACTAGGACCTTGTAGTTCCTTTAATTAGAATTTTTATCATCAATTATGTCCATAAAATAATGAATCAATATGTTTAAATCTTGCTAAAGTTATACTGATCCCAGACCTAGTTTAGAGGTAGTAGTTGTTTGTGTGTGTGTATGTGCATCTGTGTATCCTGTGTATGTGTGTGTCTTACACGTGTAAAAGTGCACACACATATTCTGCATTATCTGGATATATGCTTATTCTGTCCAGTTAGTATTAAAAATTCCCTGTTGAAATGGCATCAGGCTGCTTAATACTGCAGTTTGATATAGTGCCTTTTTGTGCCACTGAGCCTGGACTCTGGAATATAATTGCCTGGTAGTATTGATTTAATTGCACAGGTTTATTTGTGGACTCCTAATTATTGACTGGAGGTAAATTTAATGGAGCAGTCTTTATGAACACCGAGAAGCACTGCTGTTGCTGCCGTACATAATGAACTGCATCATATGCCTTTAGATCGTTTCTCAAGCTAATTTTATTCTGTGTGACAGTATGATAACATTGAAAAAGCCAAAGACTTTCTTATTTTTTATTACTGACATGGGTGGTTTTGCTGATGTCTTTGGATTCTGTGGGAAGAAAAATAGGCATTTCAATGGTTGCACTTGGATGTCACTTTATAATTATGCCCAAGAGAAAAATCTATAAAATAGAAAACATCTCTTTTCTTCTCTCTCTATCCTGGCAATTATCTTTGTACGGCATTTCAGAAATGTTTCCTTTGCCCACCAGGTTTTCAGAGTCTGAGATGCTCACAGAGTTGTATGGGCAAAACTGTAAATATGTTTGCTTCTGTCTTCCTGTGCATGCATTTACACAACCTTTGGGCTGTGGAGTAAGTGAACATATTCCCGACAAAAGTACCTGACTTGATTCTGACATAACAGTATGAAAACATTTAAAAGATAAAAATGTAGGACATACCTTGTCTGCCCTCCTGTGTTGTCCTGTATTGTTTGGTAGAATCCTGAATATTGAGATTAATCAGTCCCGTGACTGTTGACTGCTTTCATGATGACATTTTATATGATCATATGCTCACCACAAATGAACAGCAGATTCTGCCATGCAGCATAGTGAAGGGTATGATATAGTATCTATTACTGTCCTTAGTCAGATACCCATGTATAGATGGGTTTATGTAACTGCAGAGAGCAAGAACACAGCCTTGCTATTTCAAGTAGTTATAATGTAATTAGTAGTTTTGTGCATTTGATATTTTGCTGCAGTTTGCAGTAAGAATCACTCGGAAAAATGCCTTTCTAAGATCTGTTCCTATTTTTCTGTGGTATGGATAATTTTATCTTAAAACTTTTACTTGTGCTTTCTTTTATAATGATATGATTTTAAATTTGCAATTTATGAGGGAAACAAAGAAGTAAAGATGAGGAGAACCCCCAAAATTTGTTTTTATGTAGTTTAAGGAGTAGATGAGAATAGAGCTGAGGGGCTGGAGAGATGGCTCAGTGGTCCTCTGCTCTTCCAGAGGGCCCAGGTTCAATTCCCAGCACCCACATGGCAGCACACAATTGTCTGTAACTCCATTTCCAAGGGATCTGACACTATTACACCAATACACATAAAATTAGAAAAAACTAGAGCTGAAAGTAGAGATTAGGTGATTCTGGCATTTGAGCAAGAGTGTGCCTTAGAAAGATCCAGGGCGGCAGCGTGCAGGGTCGTGGACATGGAAGAGGCGACGGCAGCCAGGGAAAGAGGTGAGCTGCCCACATTGCCCAGAGTTAGAGCACGGCAACTGGGAGTGCGCGACCAGTCCCAAATCAAAGATGGATTATTTCAGCACCCCACACAATGAGAAAGTTGAAGGTGTGCTGAAGAACTTTAGTGGTCAAGAGAGCCAGTGTGTTAGGAGGAAATATTAAACAGTTACTGAAGCCATAGAATTTTTAGTAAGTTAATAATATTTTTCCTTAATTCATCCCAGTCTTTTGTCGGTCTGGCCTCAGTTTAAGAAAACATTTCACATTCTTATGTGAACAAGAAAAGATTGAAAGCCCAGATACTTGTATTGGCCCTGTATTAACCCCGTCTCCCTTTCCGTGTCTGAGAACAAGGCTGTATTCTCATCCTTAAATTCTCCCTTGACTTCGGATGTGTCTGTTCCTGTTAACTGCTTCAGGTCTTCCAAATGCTGAAGTTTAAGGTGCTTGTTTTCTCAGGTGTCCTCCTTCACTTCTGTTGACTGCCTGGGAGTGTGACAAACGGCCCTGGCCTTTGTAGTTGGAGGGATGATCAGTATGAAAGTTAAGTCCCTCACGGAGCTCTGAAACCATCACTTCCGGGTGCCGCTTTCTGCATGGTATTTGTGACATGTGTCCATGCTCACATGCTGCACACATACCTGCTCTAACACGTACACAACCACGTGGTCACCCACAGACATTCCTTACAGCCTGAAGAGAAAGCAAGAAAGAAATCTCCACTCACCCTGCTTCAGGTTTTTTATGTAACAACTTGAAGCCTGATTTCTTTCTTTCTTTCTTTCTTTCTTTCTTTCTTTCTTTCTTTCTTTCTTCCTTCCTTCCTTCCTTCCTTCCTTCCTTCCTTCCTTTCTCTTTCTTTCTTTCTTTCTTTCTTTCTTTCTTTCTTTCTTTCTTTCTTTCTTCTTTCTTGATAAAAAAGACATTTTCTGCTAAGGTTAAAGCAGTTCTTTAAAATTATTAAATTCTAAATCATACTACGTGCTTTGTGACAATTATTTGTCACCTTTGTGTAGTTTTATCTACTCAAAAGCTTGTTTTTGTGTTACATTAAAAGTTTATGGCTGGTGTACTAAAAGTAAGTCTTATGCAAATACCAGTAGATTGTCCTTCATATTCTCTTCATTTGAAAACATTTACAGGGTGCCTGTGTTGTGCTACAGCATTGGTCACCATAGGAGGCAAAGGAAATGACTCAGGTCCTGAGTTTAATCTAAAACAAGAAAATACCAAGGTCTCTGTGAAAACAGAGCCCATGCCTATCACTGATGGGAAGGTAAAGCACTTTGACCACTCCTCAAAAGGTTTATGTTGCCAGAAATTTTGCTTCTCAGTGCACTGCTGACAGAGCTGAAAGCAGCCTCCTGAGAAGGTACTCGTTCGTCCATGCTCATACAGACAAAAGTGAAAACTATCCTAATGTCTGTTTGTCTGGTGTTGATAAACAGAGAAAAGCCTTCAGAAGCTTACAATCTATTGTTAGAAGTAGGAGCCTTCTCCTTACCTAGATATTAAACATTATTTGTGAGCTCAAAAGGCCTATGTATGAATACTAGTCTTGAGAATTTGTGAATTTGAAAATTAATTCAGGTAAAGAAGCAGCTTAACTTTTAGAAAAAAGTATTCAGCAGGGTATGAATTCTAAAACTCTGTATTGTTGTTTAGAGGTGACAACTGAGGAGATGATTAGGTCATGAGGGCAGGTCATTAAAGAATAGAATTAGAGCCTGTGAAATTAAGGAGCTTGCTATTTCTTCTCTGTATCACACAGGAACACAGAGAAGACCACAGCCTACAAGTCAGCAGTGCCCCCTGCAAATACTGGATGCAGCCGAGCCTTTGTTTTAGTTTTGCTAACCTCTTGAACTGTGAGATTAAATGGTTGTTTAAGCCAGTCAGTCTGTGGCACTGTGTTGCAGTTCCTGAGCCAATTAGATAACTCTTAAGTGTAAATGTATAAATAGACATGTCTCTAATATATAGTTCTTGACTTTGGATAAAGGAATCATTTTTAAAAGAATTTACTACTGGTAGTAAATATATTATTTGTTCTACTGTATGTTGCCTTTCCCATAGTTGAAATTCTTGCAGTGTGTGTGGCAGGTGGGATATAGAAGGAATGTGAGAGGCCTCAATGTTGACTAAAGGTAACACAGGTCCAAATTGAGGTCAAGAAGGTTTAGGAAATGAGGTTGTCTCTGGGATAGAATCATTGTCCAAGGAATTATCTTGAAGGTAAAGGGGTGCCTTTGGCCTATGAGCATACATGTCATTAGTTTGGCTTTAAAAAGAGGCTTGATAGACATGGGTTAGCTAAGACCATTGCCTCCCATGGAGATTCTAATGATAGGTGTAAGCCTAGTGCATAAATTATCTCCCACAGGAACCCATGTAGAGCCTTATCACAGGTCAAGGATGCTGCTCAGCTTACCTAAACGTGCACACGCTTCTCTTCCATGGTATATGACTTACCCAGGCCATAAAGAATTTGCTAATAATTCCTTTCCTAAATCCTGAAGTATCTTACTAAAGGTTACCATCTCCTAAGGACTTCATAAATAGGATACTTTGCCAAGTTTCTTTAAATGTTATCTAAGTATTCCTTGGGGCAAAAGAAAAAAACTAAAGCATTTTTAAAGTCTTAACAATTTTCAGTTCTTATCTATGGCTTCTAGAGCCATTTTTTTTTAATTTTAAGTGCTGATAAATTATAGATTCTACCAGAATCGGATGGCATCAGATGCAGCCTTCTCTGTCAGCTTTCAGAAGTGCTATGAGAGATGCATCTCTGAGGACAAGCAGGAGATATCCAAGAGACCTTTAGGATATGGAGTTCAAAATCAAGTGCCAAATTTAGCTGTAGATGACTTCTTCCTTCTCATAGCATTCCTAATTATTTTAACATGTTCACTCTTTAATTTTGAGGCAACCAGTTAGACCTGTCCATTTGGATATGTAAGTTTGTGCATGAGTCAATATTGATGTGTGATTAAGCGGATATGTAGCATTAGACCAAACTGTGCACCCTTAATTTGGGTGCAAAAGTCATTGGTCTTCCTTAGAATGTCTTGAATCTTACTATATCCGGTCCTTGACTAGCAGTTATAATATAAAAACTTCATAATTTTATTTTGTAAACTCAAGTTAGATATTAATAAAGGTAATATCTTTTGAAGAATCATCTTCAAACAAATCACAAGAATAAAAATGATTACACTGTTAGCTTTATCCCTGAGATGTAAAGGTTATTCTTATTTTAATATACCAGCTTTCAATTTAGTTATTAGCTGAAACTCTAGTCATTACTGATATCTTGGAGTCATGGGTTAGGGTTGCGGCCCAGGGGCCTCTCTCTCTCTCTCTCTCTCTCTCTCTGTGTGTGTGTGTGGTTCCCTGCTACTCAGCTGAGCTTGGACTTCTTATTCCTATTTAGTGAGTTTGCCCATTATAATGAAGAAAAATATTATCAGTCTATCTTTTAGCTAGCCTGTCTTTTTCTCAACCTGAGCTAATTCAACAAGCAAGTAGCAGAAGGTGCAGATTGCCTGCTCCTTAAACATATTTTATACTTAAAAATGTATTAGTGGTGGTATAAGCCTGTAACCCCAGAACTCTACATGTACTTAAAGTGATTAGGCAAGCCATAGGACTTTTAAAACATTTTCTAAGATAGGCCATATTTTAAGTACCATTTCAGTCCTAATTACTAATCTAGAGCTGTATGCCAAGAACGGATGTACATGTAATTCTCATAGTATTTTTGAGGAGGGGGCTATTGGATGGCTCAGCAGCTATGAATGCATGTGTTCTTGCAGAGGACCCAAGTATCAGTTACAGCACCTATGTCAGGCAGTTCATCAGCACCCGCAACTCCGGCTCCAGGGCACTCAGTGCTCCGTTCTGAATTCTGCTGGTGCCTGCACTCATGTGCATGTACCCACACAGAGAAAGACATGATTACATTCTTTTTTTAGGGGTGCAATGAACTTTATTGATGGTATTCAAGAGAGTAGGGCTCCCTAAGCCCCTCCTGCTATTCTGGGGGTCTGGGATGGAAACAGTGAGGGAGATGCTCAGTGTGAAGGGTTGAGTTAGGACAGGGACTGCTCAGCAGCCGAGGGCCTCTCTCTTGCTGTGTCCTTGCTGGGATGGGTGGTCAGGGCAGGCAGGCTTCTTACTCCTTGGAGGCCATGTAGGCCATGAGGTCCACCACTCTGTTGCTGTAGCCAAATTCATTGTTGTACCAGGAAATGAGCTTCACAAAGTTGTCATTGAGAGAAATGCCAGCCCCAGCATCAAAGGTGGAGGAGTGGGAGTCACTGTTAAAGTCACAGGAGACAACCTGGTCCTCAGTGTAGCCCAGGATGCCCTTTAGTGGGCCCTCAGATGCCTGCTTCACCACCTTCTTTGGTCATCCCAGAGCTGAACGGGAAGCTCACGGGCATGGCCTTCTGTGTTCCTACCCCCAATGTGTCTGTCGTGGATCTGACATGCCGCCTGGAGAAAGCCGCCAAGTATCATGATTACATTCTTTAAAATGAAACTAGGAGATTTTGGAGAGCTTTTATGCATCACTAAAGATTGTTATAGTCCATCTAACTTTAGATTAACATTAATTTGTGATATTTGCATTTTGATGATAATCCGTATATGGTATAAGTGATGAGACTCAATTAACCAAAATGGCTGACTGAGAAATCTCATTCTTAATTTCTTAGGGATTTTTGTGAATTAATTCCAACTTAAGCAGGATCATATTTGTATAACTTACTGAAAATCTTACTAAATGAATAGATAGTATAAACTTAGGAGTGTTATTTCTAAACCTGAAGCTCCTGGTGCATGGAAAGACTCCTAAGACTCAAGGGCAGGAGCTGTTTGTCACAAGTGAAAGGATCTAGAACTTACTAGTTGACTTTGGAATGTATTTATTTCAAAGCAATGTGTATGTTTATTGAATAGTGCATAATCATTTATAAATGTTTTATAATTCTGACTTTCCTTAATCTATCTTTAAATTTATTAAGATTATTTTTATAAAAATCACATAAATTTTCTGTTAAAATTCCTTAATTAAGATTGAGCATTATATTATTTTGTGTATGCGTTACACATACTTTGTGAATGTGTATGTGCAAGTGCCCACACCCTTACACAAACTTTTAGAAGCCAGAAGAGGACACAGGGTGTCCTGCTCTCTCACTCCCCAGCTTGTGTTCCGGACACAGGGTCTCACTGAACCTGGAGGTTTCTGTGTGGAGGCGACCTCTGGTTTCCACCCCACATGCCTGGCTTTCCCGAAGTACCACAAATCTGAATCAGGACTTCACGCTTGTGCAGCAAGTGCTCTTATCAACTAAGGAGATGGCTCCCTTAAATATTGTTAAATTTTCTTTTCTTCCCTTCTTCCTCCCCTCTTCGGGTTCATAACATCTCCAGCTCAGCCCAATCAGAGCGCTGGACTGCATAGGGAGTGCAACCGGCAGGCGGGAGCTTCTTTGTTTCATTAGCCTGCCTGCAGCAAGGTAGGCCCTCTCCGGAACTCCCTGGCCAGCAAAGACACTGGATATTAGGACCAGAAAACACATCTGGGAGGTGAGTGACTTTCGGCAGCAGCCTGGGAGACGGATCACAGCCACTCCCTGACCGGCTACACTTTCTAGTCTTCCGGCTGGGGCTAGTCTCTTGCTACTGCCTCCATCTTCCAACCCCACCCAGCTTGCACCCAGAAAAACTGTCCCTTCTTCCTCCCCTCTTCGGGTTCACAACATCTCCAGCTCAGCCCAATCAGGGGGCTGGGACTGCATAGGGAGTGCAACCCGCAGTCGGGAGTTTCTTTGTTTCAATAGCCTGCCTGCAGCAAGGTAGGCCCCCTCTGGAACTCCCTGGCCAGCAAAGACACTGGACATTAAGACCAGAAGACACATCTGGGAGGACCAGAAGACACATCTAGGAGGACCAGAAGACACATCTGGGAGCAAAGACACCAGTTACTAGCACCAGAAGTCTCATCTGGGAGCAAAGACACCAGATCTGAAAACCGGAAGACACATCTGGGAGGCGTCCCTCAGCTACCAGGAATCCCTGATTCAGTGCTGTGGAGTCCCATCTGGACGGCCTTCCCGAGTGTATTCAAGTGTCCTGACCCTGTACCAAGGCCACCTAACCAGAGGGGGGAGAGGCTGCCCTCCAGGCAGGTCTGAGAAACCCAGCAAGCGAGTGCGGGCTCCTTCAGATTGTGCTGCAAGGACCCACTTATGTAAAAGAAACACTTCTAGAACTCAAGGCAGCCATCAAACCACACACACTAATAGTAGGAGACTTCAACACTCCTTCTCACCAATGGACAGGTCAATCAGACAGAAACCTAACAGAGAATTGAAAGACTTAATGGAGGTAATGAACCAAATAGACTTAACAGACATCTATAGAACATTCCACCCAAATAGAAAAGAATATACCTTCTTCTCTGCGGCTCATGGAACCTTTTCGAAAATTGACCATATACTCGGTAACAAAGCAAACTTCCACAGTTACAAAAAAATATTAGTAACCACCTGTGTCTTATCGGGTCACCATGGATTAAAATTAGAATTCAACAACAATGCTACCCCCAAGAAAGCCCACAAACTCATGGAAACTGAACAGTCAACTACTGAACCACAAAAAAATAAAGAAAGAAATTAAAGTCTTTCTTGAATTTAATGAAAACAAAGACACAACATACTCAAACCTATGGGACACAATGAAAGCAGTGCTAAGAGGAAAGTTCATAGCACTAAGTGCCCACTTAAAAAAAAAAAAAAAAACGGAGAAAGTACTCATTGGTGACTTAGCAGCACACCTGAAAGCTCTGGAAAAAAAAGAAGCAGACTCACCTAGGAGAAGTAAAAGACTGGAAATAATCAAACTGAGGGCAGAAATCAACAAAATAGAAACACAGAAAACAATCCAAAGAATCAATGAAACAAAAAGCTGGTTCTTCGAGAAAATCAACAAGATTGACAAACCCCTAGCCAAACTAATCAAACGGCAGAGAGAGAACACACAAATTAATAAGATCAGAAATGAAAAGGGGGACATAACCACAGACACAGAGGAAATTCAGAGAATCATTAGATCTTACTACAAAAGCCTGTATGCCACAAAATTGGAAAATGTAAAAGAAATGGACTTTTTTTAAGGTAAGTACCATATACCAAAGTTAAACCAGGACCAGGTAAATGCTCTAAATAGTCCTGTTAGTTGCGAAGAATTAGAAACTGTTATCCAAAACCTCCCTACCAAAAAGAGCCCAGGACCAGATGGTTTCAATGCGGAATTCTACAAGAACTTCCAAGAAGACCTAATACCTATACTCCTTAAGGTATTTCATAATATAGAAACACAAGAGTCACTGCCAAATTCCTTTTATGAAGTTATAGTTACCCTGATACATAAACCACAAAGACTCAACCAAGAAAGAGAATTACAGGCCAATCTCACTCATGAACATTGACGTAAAAATTCTCAATAAAATACTGGCAAACCGAATCCAAGAACACATTAGAAAAATTATTCACTATGATCAAGTAGGCTTCATGCCAGAGATGCAAGGCTGGTTCAACATACGAAAATCTATCAATGTAATCCATCATATAAATAAACTGAAGGAAAAAACCATATGATCATCTCATTAGATGCTGAAAAAGCATTTGACAAAATTCAACACCCTTTATGATAAAGGTCTTGGAGAGATTAGGGGTACAAGGGTCATTCCTAAATATAATAAAGGCTATTTTCAGCAAGCCGACAGCTAACATCAAATTAAATGGAGAGAAGCTCAAGGCCATCCCACTAAATTCAGAAACACGACAAGGCTGTCCACTCTCTCCTTATCTCTTCAACATAGTACTTGAAGTTCTAGCAATAGCAATAAGACAACATAAGGGTATCAA
Source organism: Arvicola amphibius (assembly GCF_903992535.2). Lineage (NCBI taxonomy): Eukaryota > Metazoa > Chordata > Mammalia > Rodentia > Cricetidae > Arvicola > Arvicola amphibius. The sequence continues at coordinate 61,010,186 of NC_052052.2, read as the reverse complement.
GGGGATTCGATTTGGAAAGGAAGAAGTTCAACTTTCGTTATTTGCAGATGATATGATAGTATACATAAGCGACCCGAAAAACTCCACCAAAGAACTCCTACAGCTAATAAACTCCTTCAGTAACATGGCAGGATACAAGATCAACTCCAAAAAATCAGTTGTCCTCCTATACACAAAGAATAAGGAAGCAGAGAGGGAAATCAGAGAAGTATCACCTTTCATAATAGACACAAATAGCATAAAATATCTTAGAGTAACTCTAACCAAGGAAGTGAAGGACTTATTTGACAAGAACTTTAAGTCTTTGAAGAAAGAAATTGAAGAGGATACCAGAAAATGGAAGGATCTCCCTTGCTCGTGGATTGGGAGGATCAACATAGTAAAAATGGCAATTCTACCAAAAGCAATCTATAGATTCAATGCAATCCCCATCAAGGTCCCATCAAAATTCTTCACGGATATTGAGAGGACAATAATCAACTTTATATGGAAAAACAAGAAACCCAGGATAGCCAAAACAATCTTATACAATAAAGGAACTTCTGGAGGCATTACCATCCCTGACTTCAAACTCTATTACAGAGCTACAGTATTGAAAACAGCTTGGTATTGGCATAAAAACAGAGAAGTCAACCAATGAAATCGTATAGAAGACCCGGATCTTAAACCACAAACCTATGAACACCTGATTTTTGATAAAGGAGCCAAAAGTACACAATGGAAGAAAGAAAGCATCTTCAACAAATGGTTGCGGCATAACTGGATGACAACCTGTAGAAGAATGAAAGTAGATCCATATCTATCACCATGCACAAAACTCAAGTCCAAATGGATTAAAGACCTTAATATTAATCTGAACACACTGAGCTTGATAGAGGAGAAAGTGGGAAGTACTCTACAACAAATGGGCACAGGAGACCGTTTCCTACGTATAACCCCAGCTGCGCAGACATTAAGGGCAACATTGAATAAATGGGACCTCCTGAAGCTGAGCAGCTTCTGTAAAGCAAAGGACACTGTCACTAAGACACAAAGGCAGCCCACTGAGTGGGAAAAGTTCTTCACCAACCCTACAACTGACAAAGGTCTGATCTCTAAAATATATAAGGAACTCAAGAGACTAGACTTTAAAATGCTAATGAACCCAATTAAAAAATGGGGCACTGAACTGAACAGAGAATTCTCAACAGAAGAAGTTCAAATGGCCAAAAGACACTTAAGGTCATGCTCAACCTCCTTAGCTATCAGGGAAATGCAAATCAAAACAACTTTGAGATACCATCTTACACCTGTCAGATTGACTAAAATCAAAAACACCAATGATAACCTTTGCTGGAGAGGTTGTGGGGTTAGGGGTACACTCATCCATTGCTGGTGGGAATGCACACTTGTGCAACCACTTTGGAAAGCAGTGTGGTGGCTTCTCAGGAAATTCGGGATCAACCTACCCCAGTACCCAGTAATTCCACTCTTGGGAATTTACCCAAGAGATGCCCAATCATACTACAAAAGCATCTGCTCAACTATGTTCATAGCAGCATTATTTGTAATAGTCAGATCCTGGAAACAACCTAGATGCCCTTCAGTGGAAGAATGGATGAAGAAACTGTGGAATATATACATGTTAGAATACTACTCAGTGGTAAAAAACAATGACATCTTGAATTTTGCATGCAAATGGATGGAAATAGAAAACACTATTCTGAGTGAAGTAACCCAGACCCAAAAAGATGAACATGGGATGTACTCACTCTTAATCGGTTTCTAGCCATAATTAAAGGAATTGAGCCTATAATTCTGGATCCTTGAGAAGATAATAAGAAGAACCTCCACCTGGCGATTGATGAAGAAAATAACTGAGCCCCACATTGGAGCACTGGACTGAGCTCCCAAGGTCCTGATGAGGAGCAGAAGGAGGGAGAACATGAGAAAGAAAGTCAGGACCGTGAGTGGTGTGTTCACCCATGGAGACGGTGGGATAGAACTAACAGGAGATCACCAACTCCAGTTGGAATGGGACTGATGGAACATGCGACCAAACCGGACTCTCTGAATGTTGTCGACGGTGGAGGCTGACTGAGAAGCCAAGGACAATGGTGCTGGGCTTTGATTCTTCTGCATGGACAGGCTCTGTGGGAGCCTTGTCAGCTTGGTTGATCACCTTCCTGGACCTGGGGGGAGTTGGGAGGACCTTGGACTTAGCATAGAGTAGGGAACCCTGATGGCTCCTTGGCCTGGAGAGGGAGGGAGGTGGGTATGGGTGGAGGGGAGGGGAGGGAAGGGGAAGGAGGAGGGGAGGAGATGGAAATTTTTAAATAAAAAAAATAAACCATAAAAACATTTTTTTTCTTTTCTTATTGGTCATGAAAAGACCTTTGTACACATGAATTCACAGCAACTGTAACTATATTCAGAAGATCTATAAAATAAATCCTACAAAATCCCAGCATGGATGGAGGGGTGTCTCCCAGCGTCTCCTCCATACCCAAGGAGCTATTGGCAGCTGATGGCTGCTGCAGAAGAGGGTCAGTTTTCCCCAGGGGTCTGGTCCCTTAGAGACTGCTCACGATTTAGCAGATGGCCCTACAACCATGCACATACATGGAGCACCAAGTAAACTCAGTGGTTCAAAAACAGAGTCCTTGAAGTTAGGAGGGAAAGTGATTTGTAGGACAGGGGAATAATTAGAAGAGAGGAAATACAGGCTGTCTTTAACCAAAACACATTATATACATGTATGAAATTCTCAAAGAACAAAATGTATATTTTTCTATGACCATTTATGAACTACATCTATCATTACAATAATAAATGACAAGCTTATAAATGTCAGTCAGAAAGAATACTGAGTTTAGAGGAGAAACGTGATAAATAGCGCATTGTTAGCTAGGTAATCACAAAGCCAGCATGTTTTCCACATGAGCCCCTAGAGTAGAAACTGAACATGAGACCATGAAATAAACCATGAAGAACCAAAGGCTGCCTTGAAAACAGACAGCTTTACTCTCAGAGAAGCACAGTGTCATGAAACACCCTAGTCATGTGTCCTGAGATAATGGAACTGTTTTAAAGTTTGACGCTACTCAGACTTGCTTGATCAGAGAATCATTTTTCTAGAAAATATTAGGGAATAAATTTTTTAATCATTCATTTCTGCCCATAAAATGGGAGGTTGTTCCATATTATCTATTTTGTTTTCAGATAGAAATGCGTATTTATGTACATAGTTAAATAATAGTTACCCCAGGGTCTTGTCATTCGGGGCCTAGTGCTTGCTAGACAAAAACAAGTCTTTTTTATCATGCATTCTTTAAAAGCTAACATTATGCCCTGATGACTTAATTATCAAATTAGTAAAATTAGCAGTTTTATCAAGTGTAACTCCTATATTCTTCTCAAATATGCTGTTTGCCAAAGCAAGAATTTGTTGTTATTGTCCTCAAGAAACGAGGCAAATACATCCTTTTCCTAGTATCTAATGCTCTCTTCCCATGTGTCTAACCCTGAAATGTGTATGCTGTACATATATGGTTATGATGATGTTTTCCCTCCTAGAAAGACTCTTTCATGTCAATATATCTTTCTTATGCTCGGTTGTACCTTTAAAGAAATACCCTGCTTGACACTTTCCTCCCTGGTAAATTTCAGGTGAAAGAGATGTATGTGCGAAGCTCTTGAGTTTGGGGGATGCAGGCATACACTCAGATTGATTAGGAATCTACTGAAAGATCTTTGCCATTGTTTTCTCTTCTTACCAGTTCAAATTCAGGGAACAACCATTTTGATCGACTTGATCAAATCCTTTGGCTGAACCATACAAAGGACAGCGACTGGCTATCTTTGCTCAGGCCTGACAAGGGACACCACCAGGGCTTTCCTTTTTTCTTTTTTTTTTTTTTTTTTTTTTTTTTTTTTTTTTTTTTTTTTTTTGGTTTTTCGAGACAGGGTTTCTGTGTAGCTTTGGTGCCTGTCCTGGAACTAGCTCTTGTAGACCAGGCTGGTCTCAAACTCACAGAGATCCGCCTGCCTCTGCCTCCCGAGTGCTGGGATTAAAGGCGTGCACTACCACCGCCTGGCCAGGGCTTTTCCTAACATAGCAAAAACCTAATATTACTTCCCTCTAGGCAAGAGATATGGATGCTGTAAGCATTCTAAGAGTTTTAGGGAAACAAAAAATAATATTTTCCTGATCAATCAAAAGGACAAACACAAGAAATATTTAATGAATTTCTAATTATGACAGACGTTTTATATGAAACCAGAGAGAGGAAATAAGATCAAAAGAAATAAGTCGAACTTCAGAGGGTATTTGAGGCGGCAGTTCAGACTTACTTATAACCCATGTATGGGGCATGTTCATGTTCTACCAGCAAGCCAAGGAAGCATCAGGAACAATAAAACTACCAGCAAAGTTTTATCAATTATGAAATTTTAAAATGTGTTCACATTTCATAAACTCAGCAGTTTCTGAAACATGTGTATTACACTTTGATATACCAAACAAACTTTAACAACTTAATCAATGGGTATACTTTCACCATTTTTTCTCTCTGAAATTTTATCCTGCAACTCTTGAGATATTGGGCTTTCGTACAGACAAGTGTATTGATAGTTCTCTCTCATTCTTTTATGACTGATGAACATATAGTACCACTACTGTGGGCCTGTGTGCCCTAGAGATGACTGTAACCTGCTATTGATCAGCTGATTGAAGATGAATGGCTTAGCTGCTTGTATTGCAGATTACATCATTAACATGGTCAGTAAACCATGAATTGTTCAATAAGACGTTTATCTTTTTTCATTTTATTTCTGCTCTTTTGTCATTTTTATTAGAAACGCCAAAATTACCCACACTAACCAGGAAGATCTCTTGAAAAGTGATCCAGTAGGGTACTATTATAACTTCAAAGTTACAGACAGTTAAAAATCTAATGCCTTAATGATATTTAGTGTGTGGTTTTGTCAGTTTCTTTCAGTTTGTATTACTTTTTCATATTTGAGTGTTTGTGTGTAAACATGCATATCATATAGTGTGTTTGTGTGCATGAGTGTGTATATGTATATGTCTGTGCATCTGTGTGTCTGTGTAGGTCAGATGACAACCTCGGTAGTCAGGTCTTTCCTTCCACCATGTGGATTCTGGGAATGAAGCTCAGGCTTCATGGAAAGGGCCCTTATCTTCTGAATCATCTCATCAGCCCTTGTATGTTTTTTAATTGAAGAAAATACAGAGTTTAATAATTTTTGTTTGTTTTTCTCTTACAGCTTCCTTTTGCCTCATATTTACTAGAAGCAATACTGGAGAAAATAAATGAAAACAAGAAACTAACTGAAGGATATTTCACAGTTATGAAAGACTTTAGATAATGCTATAGATGCAGTATATATTTATATATGTATGTATCTGTGTTCAGAATATGAGGATTTCATGTGCTGTGCTTGTAAACAGTCCAGAACAGTATCTGCTCCAGCTATCCATGAGTGGCCTCAATACCAAAATAAGAAATCTCTGAAATTAACTGATTGCTGAACAAATGTAACTAGTTTAGCCAGTTTAGTTTGAGTGCATAGCCACTTAAAAGGAAAGTCTAGCATTTGATTGCTGGATAAAAATGTTTTCATGAATACAAACTTAAAATAATTTCCTTCCAGTACAAAGAAAAAAGCAAAGACAAATTTGTCACATACATATTAGTATAAGTATAAAAAGAAAAGGGTGAAAATAAATTGCTTAATATTGTAAATTTTATATGAGAACTAGACTTTTGCATAAAATTGTTATAAATAACCCTTTGTTATCCAGTGAATGACATATTTGTGTGATGAGAAAATATAAGAAAATTATCTTAACATGAAGGAGGAGCATTGAATGCAGCTATTGTGTGGTTGATTGTATCTGTTCTTATTTACATACTGGATTATACAGAAGACACTGTGTTTTTCTAGAACTATCTGGCAAAATAAAAACCATTTTCTCTTCCTTTATCTTCTTGTGCAGTCATGTAAACCAGCAAGGGCCAGGAGAGCATGTCTGATGTTAGGGAAGACCTAGTAGAATTCCTACCATGGTCGTCTAATTAGCAATGCCGTCTCGTCATGATGGATGGCTGTATCTGGTTCCGGAATGTCCCCTTCACTGCACTTCCTCACTGTGTTCTTGCCACACTCTTGGTGCCTCTGAGTCACTGAACTTAGGCCTTCACACTTGATCCAGGTATTCTGTCTTTGCAGAATTCTCTGTGTGTTACTTTACTCATGCCTATCTTCTCATTATTCAGGTTCACTTTGCCAGTTCCCTCCTGTTTAGCACAAAATAATCTGCTTTTAATATAGTCACATTTTTGATTTATGGTTTATTCTCATTTTTCCTTAAGAATGTAGATTCCATGAGATTAAGGCAGTGGTTGGCAAATTAAGGCCCTTAGCTGAATCTGGCCTGCCACCTATTTTTATATGGTCCACAGACTAATTTTTTTACTTTATTAAACTGTTTAAAACACTTTGTAGCATGTAAAATCATATGAGATTCAATTTTAATGTCTTATCAATAAAGAGTTATTGAAATTTCGTGATGTTGATTCCTTTGCACACCACTTGGCATAGCGTTAACACTGTGGCCGTGGAGCTAATGATTGACAGAGGCTGAATGCGGTACTCTCCTTACTTGGCACTGCTACTCAGCATGCTTCAGCACAGCGACACAGCTCAAGCAAGACTGTCAAGCCACAAATGCTGAATTACTGGAAGCTAAAAAATATTAGTACAGCCTGGCAGTGGTGGCACACGCCTTCAATCCCAGCACTCGGGAGGCAGAGGCAGGCAGATCTCTGTGAGTTCGAGGCCAGCCTGGTCTACAAGAGCTAGTTCCAGGACAGGCACCAAAGCTACAGAGAAACCATACCTCAAAAAATATTAGTATATATTCAACCTACTATAGCTATTAAACTCGTACTCATAAGACACAGAGCAGGGTGTTTCATTTTGTTCTGCACTGGAAAGCAGAATCTTGTGCTGTGTGACACTATACTAACACTAAAGAGTGCAGTACACATATATAACCAGAGTCGGCACTCTTCACGGTGTTACCACTCACAGGAGAGTGTCAGTCAGAAAATTACACAGTTTCAGGTATAACAACCTATCACAGGATTTTGTTATAAAAGTAAAAATAAGCCTACCACAAAAGAATGAGAAGCAGGATACAGCAAGAAAGAAAATTAGTTCGCCTGGGAAACGGTCCTTTACAATGTTTACCCTGCAACTTCTGAATTTCTTATGTGGCTAGGGCTGCAGACGACCATGGGGGTATACAGCAGGTGGCAACTTGTGTTCAGAGGCCAACTCACTATTTCTCCAATTTCTGTTGGAGAGCCCCACCTTGCAAGCCCATTAGGCATAATTGTTTGTATCTGCCCAAAATTTCTCTCATGTGCCATTTTATTTCTTCCCTAAGAACAACTTTGGGTGTTTATCTAATGAAAATATTCCATCTATTGGGCACACATATAACTTTGGATGGTCAGGAAGATGATTTCTGCATAATATATTTAATTTTGATGAATAGAAATAATACTTGTATATTTTACATTACTCAGATTGGCATAGGATTTTCATTCATAAAGACAGCTTTTACACAGACAACTGACTTTAGACTCCAGAACAAATTCAAAGCAGGCTGGTTGCCCCTGGAGATGAATATCTATCTGGTTGTCCCTAGAGACAAATACATGAGGTCATTTTCCCGGGTGTTGTTTGTTGCTGATTCAAGGTCAGAGCTTAAAGCAACTTTAGTCTACACATATTCCCTACAACTCAAGGTCCAGCTAATTAATTTTTATTGTTAAGTCTTGAATTCCAATGCCATTTTCTGTCTCGGAACTCTAACCATTTGAGCTACGTGATTGGCTGAACTTTACTTGCTAATGCGTCAATGAGACCTCCTTAGCCTAAGAGAAACTAATGACTTATCATGTGTTATGAGAATGGGTTGGGCCCTGAAAATGTAATTTATACTTGTCCAGAGTTTGGATGTGAGAGGAGCAGCAGTGGCAGAGAGAGATGGCTGCATAGAGTTATCAAGAAGGTGACTGGAGGGAAAGAAGTGTGAGAGAGTGAATGGGTGTGAGAGTGGATGTGTATGGTCCAAGGAGATGTGGCAGAATGTATATAGAGAGAAGTGTGAGAGAAATGTGAGAATGTAAGACATAAAGAAACAGATGTAGTTACACAAGAGTGCATGAGTGATGGACTGAATGCATGATGTAGTAGTGTGTGAAGAAATGTGGCAGAGCAGAGAGAAAAATGTGTATAGAGGAGAGACGTAACTGAATATAGAGAGACGTAACTGCTGGAGAGAGGTATGTATGTAAAGAGATATAACTAGAGAGATTGTCAAGAAAGAGATTACTTAAATCGATATAAAAGAGAAGGTTACCTTCAGGAAAGTGTGTGTTTGCTCCTGTTTTCTTAGGTTAACAGCAGGGAGCGTGTGTTTTCTTGATTACATCTCAGATAGGAAAGTCTAGCCCATGCAACATTCGCAGATTTTTTTTTTTTTTTACATTCCACTGGTGCTGACTGAGGGCTCTCCCCCCAAGTCAGTAATAAAGGACTTTGCAGATTCAGATAGTGGGGGAGAGAGAGAGAATGAGGGAGAGAGTGAAAAGGGGTATGTACTTCCAGTTACAAGCAAAAGGACAAAGAAATCTGAAAATGCTTTACTCCTGGTTTTAAATATGGAGGAAAGAGCCCATAAGCAAAGGACTTTAAGTGACTCTTGGAGATTTGAAAAGGGAAGAAAATATGCTTCCTTTAGAAGAACCCTGGCACAAACTGATTAGCCCAGTGAGTTTGAACATCCAGACCTAGTAGGGAATAGAGTTTCTTGTTTCTTGGGAAGTTTATGGTAATTTCTGAATGCAACAATAGAAAACTAATATAACTTGTCAACATATCATTCATAACTTTATATTCACATCCATGTGTTCATGCAGGTGCTTGATCAGAAGATACACAGAAGGCTGAGTCACTTTATTAACAAACTAAAAAGTAAATACCATATAATAATAATACGAAGTAGGAAAAGCAATTGACAAGTCAGCACAAGGACCAGCAAAATGACTTAGTGTATAAGGTCACTGACTACCAACCGTATAAAACTGTGATTTCCAGAATCCACACAGAAGGAGAGAACCAACTCCCACAAGTTGTCTCCTAACCACACATGCACTATGACATTATGCTCACACTCCACACAAAATGAATGGTTAAAAAGCCACAAAAGTTAAAAGGAACTTCAGAAACAAATTAAAGTAGTTCCTTATTTTGATTAAGAATATCTTCAGAATATCTACTACCAACATTGTGTGGAATGATGGAGACAGCCTTTCTCCTGAAGTCAGCAATAAGGCAAAGACGTCATTCAGCTCTCAGTAGTCTCTTTAAACCTAATGTGAAAACATCTACTCTCCACAACAAGGTAACAAAAGGCAGTGAAGGAAATATAACACATAAAATTGGAAGGAAAGAAATCTGTGTCTAAAATAGGCAAACAACAGCAGTTCATCAAGCTGCTGGTGTCCAAGAGTATGCAACAAATCTCAGCTGAATGTCTATATATTAGTGATAAATGTGTAGAAACCAAGATTGTGATTGTAAATTATTTCCTGATGAATGACATACTTAGGTATGAATCTGACATCTTCAGTACTTAAATATGAAAGCTATAAAACTTTAACAAACCAAAGGTTTAAGTAGATGAGTCCTACTAAAAACATGAATGGGGATATTATATATAATAAAATGTGACAAAATGTTTCCAAAGTTTAGTTTAGTATGATTATTCTATGATTTATGTGGCAAGTAAAGTAAATATGAAGTACATTAATAGTATGCTACATTTCAAGTTGTGTCATTTAGCCATACTAACAAGCATATGGTATTAGCAAAGGAATAACAGGCCAGTGGAATAAAATAGAAAGCCAGGGATATGCCCAACTGATTGTAGGCAAAGGCTCAAAAATCCTGGTGAGGCAAAATACATCTATATATTTGAGAATATAGATTTGATTTAGGAAGCAACTGGACATCCTTACATTAAAAAATATAATTTAACTTTAACCCCACATATTGGGACACAGATGAAGAGAGGGTAAAGGAAGTATTGACAAGTGTTAGCTTCTGGATGAGGAGGCATCCTTGTTCCCTAAAAGTATAGCCCACACTCCAGTAGAAAGCTATATATCCAAGAATACTTGAAATGGACAGCACAATTTGTTTTTAATGGGCTTAATCAAAACCAAAAAAGAAATTGGATAGGTAGTGAAGGGATGGATCTGGGAAGGATTTAATATGATCAAATCTATATTCTCAAATATATAGATGTACATACCATATATATACACATATGTATATACAGTAAGATACTCTCTTGTGCTCCCTAAGTGTCTGTAACTGTATAATCATTACTCTGGTTTCCTCCTCAGTCACTTCTTATATTGTGAACCTGAAGCTCAATATTTCTGCTAGATTATCTGGCCAGCAAGCTCCCAGAATAGACTCTCCCTGTCCCCTCTGAGGTTACAGCTCTGCCTGGCTTTTATGTGAGTGGCTGAAATTTGAACTCAGGTCCTCATTCTTACACCAAAAGTATAATGGTGTGCTTCTGAACCCTCTTTCCAGCTTTAGTGTTAATGCTTTGTTAATCATTTTAAAAGACATTGTCTCAAAATGAGTCATACATTTAAACATAAGATGTAAAAGACAATATGAAAGAAAATCTTCCAGGACCCAAGGTTTAGTGAGAAACTCCAAGACATACACTAAAAACATGCTGCAGGATGGAAAAACTGGTTAATGTCATCAAAATTCAAAACATTTGTTCAGGGAATAACGTGTTACAGATATAGTCTCTCCTTGTCCAAATCATATCTATCAACCACACAGCTGACAAAGGACTCATGCTGAAAATAAAGAATTCTCAAAGCTTAAAAATAATTAAACAATGGAACGATCCTATGTGTAATCTTGAATGGAAGCTATTTGCCAGACAAAGGTGGTCATATGTTTAGAATGCAGGATGAGGTGAGGAGGAAAATCCTGTCATTAGCACTGGCCCCTCTGCTCCTATTAAAAGTTCTGCTTGCATTCATTACTCCTCAGATTTATGTATAGTTCTGTCCAATAGCACAAGTGATCCCTAGTTTTGGAGGTCCCAAAATGAAAATTACTATGATAAATTTATAACCGCATTGAGAAAGCCTTTCTCTGTGCCCTCAAATAACTATAAAAACCAAACAGGAAGGATGAGTAGCTGGAACCCCTTTGAGAGAGCCCTTTACTGGCCTTAATGTCCGTGTTCAGAAGAGCCATGAAATTCACCAGCAGAAGAGTTGCTATTTTCAGTCCTACATCCCTGTGCACATAACTGCCTGTGGTAGTAACACAAAATTTAGGAGTAATTTAATATAATAAAAATGATTTCTTGTACCATGAAAATTTTCATCAAATACATGATTTTTTTAAACCTTCTTGCAATAAACATTGACGTGCAAGTATCTCTGTGGTTTACATTGACTTGAAGACCTTCAGATAAATACCCAGAAATGGTATAGCTGAGTCAGGTCATGAAACTCCTTGGACATCATTGTCTACTGAAGCACTGTTTCCAGCAGTTGAAACTGCAAAACTAACCTAGGTCTCCAGAAGGAGTGGAATGGTTAAAGAAAAAGTGACATATGTATAGATATACACAAATATATATGTATTTATATAATACTGTATATGATACACATTTATGAGTATGATATATGTAATATACATACAGACATATTGGAACTGTATTAGTCATAACAAAGAATAAAGTTAACTTGTCTGAAGAAAATGGGTGCAACTTATGATGTTCCTATTAAAGAAATTAAGCCAGCCTCAGAAACACAAATATTTATGGTTCTGAGATTTATATAGATCTTATATAGATAAAATTGTATGTTTGTATATTATTTGAAAACAGAAGTAAAAACATTTAGGGGAACAAAGAGGAATAATGGTGGGGGGAATGGGTCAAACACAATAAATGTATATTTTATAAAAATTAAAATAACATCAATCAAAGCGTTCTTGGACAACCTTCTAATATTTAAATAAGGAAGTACGTGTTTCATTGTTTTCTTTTCCTAGGTTTTCTTTCCATAGACCAATCATTTCTTCGATTTTCAGTGATCAGTTCACAAAAGCATAACACTGTCTCCTTCGATGCCACTGTTTTCCTTCTTTTTAAGACACTGAAACTGAGACTAGCTGAAAGGCATGTTTCCTGCCTCAGGTCTTCAAGGCTCATGACAGAAAATATAGCTCTGTTCGTTCACCTTCTGGCATTTGGGACTCTTATTACCAGTAGAGGGAAAGATAGAAACTTCACTTATACCCCACCCCACACTTGACCTAAAGAAATATACCCTTCACATGCATGGACCTGCTTGAGGTATTCTCGGCCAAGACATAAGTGAGTTTTGCAGGTTCCTTCCTTGTATGATATCATGCTACTAGTATTCAACATACAGTAATAGGAAAAAATCTTTTGGTGACTTCCACTTGTCAGGAAATCAGTACTTTAGAATTTAACCCACTATATGTTCCCTATAAACAGATGTTCCTTAATTACCATTGTGATGCTTTATCTATTGGTCATAGAAGCAAGCTCAAACCAGAAAATTAAAGCTAAGGCATTTTTCATTTTATGAAATTTGTTTTTGAAATTATTTAACATTCACAAAATGTTGTGAAGACTGGGCATGATGGCACATGCCTTTAATCACAGAACTCTGGAGTCAGAGGTAAGAGCTTGCTCTGAGTTTGAGGCCATCTGGGTCTACATAGCAAGTTCCAGGCTAGACATGACTATAGAGATAGATTCTGTCTTAAAAATAAATAAAGTAAAATAAAAAAGGAAATTTAAAAAAGTTACAAAAGTCACAGTTTGAAGCCGGGCGGTGGTAGTGCATGCCTTTAATCCCAGCACTCGGGAGGCAGAGGCAGGCAAATCTCTGTGAGTTCAAGACCAGCCTGGTCTACAAGAGCTAGCTCCAGGACAGGCTCTAAAGCTGCAGAGAAACCCTGTCTCGAAAAACCAAAAAAAAAAAAAGTCACAGTTTGGTAGGAGCTTTTACTAATCTGTCCACAAGATACAATCTTATATAGCATATTGTCAAAAGCCAGAAACTGATCCTAGAACAATATTATAGGTATAACCATAAGAGGGAGTAGAAAGATACCTGGGTTGGTGTGATAGCTAGCTTTAATACTCCACTTGACCACCTAGAATCCCCTGGTGAAGGACTACCTACATCGGGTTGGACACGTCTGAAAGATTGCCTTAGGTGAGCTGATGTGGGCTGATCCATCATACTATTGTTTTTGTCAGGGTGTTTTAGTTACAGCCACAGAAAAAGAAACTAGAACAGTTGGCAAGACACCTCAGAAGTGTGAGGACCTGAGTTTGGAACCTATGTTTAAACTGATCTGACCATCGTTGTGCACATTTCAGATTCCTGCATGATTGCAGAAGATACAAAATAATCCCATACTAGTTCAGAATTACATATAATAAAGGGTTCTTTATTTAGAGGAGACATACAGATTAATGATGGAGGAGGGTCATCTGTCTATGTGTTATTTTCATTAGTTAATTAATAAAGAAAACTGCTTGGCTTGATAGGTCAGAACACAGGTGGGTGGAGTAGACAGAACAGAATTCTGGGAGGAAGAAAGCAGTGAGGCAGAAGCCCCAGGCAGTTGCCATGAAGCTCTGGCCCAAGATGGACATAGATTAGAATCTTCCCGGTAAGCCACTACCTCGTGGTGCTACACAGATTATTAGAAATGGGTTAAGCAAGATATGAGAGTTAGCCAGTAAGAGGGTAGAGCTAATGGGCCAGGCAGTGTTTAAATGAATGCAATTTGTGTGTTGTTATTTCGGGGCATAAGCTAGCCAGGTGGCTGGGAGCCCCGGGCAGGACAAAAAGCAGGCCTGCCCGCAGCTCCTTCTATAGATTACTGTCATAGATCACAGTTCTCTGCATTAATGGAAAACAGGAACAGAGTCTAGTAGCCAGAAGCGAGAGCTGGAAGCAAGAGAGTGAGCTCAGACTTTACAGCTGCATTTATAGAATAAGAGACCACAGCCAAGTGGGCTGGTATCTTAAAGGCTATTGGCTAAAGGAGCCGAAACAGCTCCCACAGCACCTCCCCCTTTTGTTTAAATAAGAGAGTTCCTTGTTTGTTTTTTTTAGAATGGGAAAAGATCTTTACTTTCTACTCCAAAACATACAAAGAAGGAATTGGTCATCAAAAGAACAAATAACCCAATAAAAATACATAATAAAGACCTAAACCAAAAACTCTCAACAGATGAATCTAAAATGACTGAAAGACTTTTAAAAGATGCTCACACCCTTAACCATTAAAGAAATGCAAATCAAAACAAATCTGAAATTCCATTTTATACCTGTAAGAATGGCCAAGATTAAAACTTATGACAACTTATGCTGAAGAGAATGTGAGGTAAAGAAAAACTCCTTCATAGACGGTAGGAGTGCAAATTGGCACAGCCACTTTAAATACAAGAAATTTTTTCAGATATTCAAAAATTTTCAGAAAATTAGGCAACAATCTATCTTAAGACTAGGCAATAGCACTTTTTAGCCTATAAACAGAAAAAGTATGTTCAACCATACTATAAGAACATGTGCTAAACTATATGTATAGCAAAATTATTTTGTCATAGCCAGAATCTGAAAACATACACATATGATAAATTAACTGACAAAGAAATCAGAGTAGCAGCATCATTTACAGTAGCTATGAATACCATAAAATATCATGGAGTAACTCTAACCAAAAAAGTGGAAAAACCTGTATGACAAGAACTTTAAATCTTTGAAAAAAATGAAGACATGAGAAAATGGAAAGATCTCCCATGCTCTTAGAAACAAGTGGCAATTTTATCAAAGCAATCTACAGAGTTATTATTTTATTTTATTATTACTGTTATTTTAATTTTATTACTTTAAAAAATACCAATCCAAATTCCCACTTTTTCCCCTCCTCCCACTCCCTTCACACACCCTCTTCCCCACCCCCTCTCTAAGAAAGGGCAACACACCCTGCCCTGTGGAAAGTCCCTCCCTACTACATCTAGGTTGAGCAAGGTATACATCCAAAGAGAATAGAATCCAAAAAGCCAGTAACTGCATTAGAGACAAATCCCAGTACCACTGTCACTGGTCCCTCAGTCTGCCCCAACTGTTAATCACATTCAGAGGGACTAGTTTGATCCCATGCTTGTTCACTCTCAGTCCTGTTGGAGTTGCTGAGCTCCCATTAGCTCAGGCAAATTGTCTCAGTGAGTGACCCCCTCATGGTCTTGACTTCTTTGCTCATATTCTCACTCCTTCTACTCTTCTACTGGACCTTAGAAGCTCAGTCTAGTGCTCTGATGTGGGTCTCTGCCTCTGTTCCCATCTGTTGTTAGACAAAGGTTCTATGGTGATATTTAAGATAATCATCAGTCTAACTATAGGGCAAGGACAGTTCAGACACCCTCTTCTCAATTGCTTAGGGTCTTAGCTGGAGTCATCCTTGTGGATTCCTGGACATTTTTCTAGAGCCAGGTTTCTTGCTAACCCCAATCATGATATCTCTTTTCTTGCTCTCATATCTATCCTTCCTCCATCTTGACTATCCCATTCCCTCAAGTTTTCCTCAACTCTCCCCTTCTCCCCTCCCCTTCCACTTCTCACCCTCCATCTACCCACTGCCCCCATGCTCCCAAATTTTGTCAGGTGATCTTGTCTGTCTCCAGTTTTCAGGTAGGGCTATTTATGTTATTCTATGGGTTCATCTTATTACTTAGCTTATCTAGGATCATGAACTATAGAATCAATGTCCTTTGTTTATGGCTAGTATCCACTTATGAGTGAGTACATAGCCATATTTATCTTTTGGGTCTGGGTTACCTCACTCAGGATAGTGTTTTCTAATTCCATCCATTTGCATGCAAAATTCAAGATGTCTTTTTTTTTTTTACCACTGAGGAGTACTCTACTGTGTATATGTGCCACACTTTTTTATCCATTCTTCAATTGAGGGGCATCTTGATTGTTTCCAGGTTCTGGCTATTACAATTAAGGCTGCTATGAACATACTTGACAAATGCTTTTGTAGTATGATTGAGCATCTCTTGGGTATATTCCCAAGAGTGGCATTGCTGGATACTGAGGTAGGTTGATTCCCAATTTTCTGAAAAATGGCCACACAGTTTTCCAAAGTGGCTGCACAAGTTTGCATTCCCATCAGCAATTGATGAGTATTCCCCTTACTCCACGTCCTCTCCCGCATAAGCTACCATTAGTGCTTTTGATCTTAGCCATTCTGACAGGTGTAAGATGGTATCTCAGAGTTGTTTTGATTTGCATTTCCCTAATAGCTAAGGAAGTTGAACATTTCCTTAAGTATCTTTTGGCAATTCGAAATTTTTCTGTTGAGAATTCTCTGTTTAGTTCAGTACACCATTTTTAATTGAGTTATTTAGAATTTTAATGTCTAATTTCTTGTGTTCTTTATATATTTTGGAGAGCAGTCCTTTGTTTGATGTGGGGTTGGTGAAGATCTTTTCCCATTCTGCCTTTTTGTCTTATTGACTGTGTCCTTTGCTTTACAGAAGCTTCTCAGTTTCAGGAGTTCTCATTTATTTATTGTTGCTCTTATTGTCTGTGCTACTGGCATTATATTTCGGAAGTGGTTGCCTGTGCCATGAAGGCTACTTCCCACTTTCTCCTCTATCAGGTTCAGTGTGGGTGGATTTATATTGAGGTCTTTAATCCATTTGGAATTGAGTTTTGTGCATGGTGATAGATATGGATCTATTTTCATTCTCCTGTAGGTTGACATCCAGTTATGCCAGAATCATTTGTTGAAGATGCTTTCTTTTTTCCATTGTATAATTTTAGCTTCTTTGCCAAAAATCAGGTATTCACTGGTGTGTAGATTAATATCTGGGTCTTCAATTCGATTCTATTAGTCAATGTCTATTTTTATGCCAACACCAAGCTGTTTTCAATACTGTAGCTTTATAATAGCACTTGATGTCAGGAATGGTGATGCCTCCGGAAGTTTGTTTATTGTATAGGATTATTTTGGCTCTCCTGGGTTTTTTGTTTTTCCATGTGAAGTTGATTTTTGTTCTTTCAAGGTCTGTGAAGAATTGTGTTTGGATTTTGATGGGGATTGCAATGGATCTATAGATTGCTTTTGGTAGGGTTGCCATTTTTAATATGTTGATCCTTCCTATCCTAGATCATGGGAGAGATTTCCATTTTCTGGTATCTTCTTCAATTTCTTTCTTCAAAGACTTAAAGTGCTTGTCAAATAGTTCTTTCACTTCCTTGGTTAGTGTTACTTCAAGATATTTTATGTGATTTGTGGCTATTGTGAAAGGTGATGTTTCTCTGATTTCCCTCTCAGCTTCTTTATCCTTTGTGTATAGGAGGGCTACTGACTTTTTTGAGTTGATCTTGTATCCTGCCACATCACTGAAGGTATTTATCAGCTGTAGGAGCACTCTAGTAGAACTTTTGGGGTCACTTATGTACACAATCATATCATCTGCAAATAACGAAAGTTTGACTTCTTTTCCAATTTGAATCCCCTTGATCTACTTTTGTTGTCTTATTGATATTGCTAGAACTTCAAGCACTATTTTGAAGAGATATGGAGAAAGTGGACAACCTTTCCTGATTTTAGTGGAATCACTTTGAGTTTCTCTCCATTTAATTTGATGTTAGCTGTTGGCTTGCTGTATATTGCTTTTATTTTATTAAATATGATTCTTGTATCCCTAATATCGCCAAGACCTGTATCATGAAGGGTTGTTAAATTTTGTCAAATGCTTTTTCAGTATCTAATAAAATGATCATATGGTTTTTTCCTTCAGTTTATTTATATGATGGATTACATTGATAGATTTTCATATGTTGAACCAGCCCTGCATCTCTGTGGTGAAGCCTACTTGATCATGATGAATTTTTTTATGTGTTCTTGTATTCAGTTTGCCAGTATTTTATTGAGAATTTTTGCATCAATATTCATGAATGAGATTGGTCTGTAATTCTCATTCTTGGTTGAGTCTTTGTGTGATTTTGGTATCAGGGTAACTGTAACCTCATAAAAAGAGTTTGGCAATGACTGTTCTGTTTTTATTATGTGGAACACCTTGAGGAGTATAGGTATTAGCTCTTCTTGGAAGTTCTGGTAGAATGCTGCATTAAAACTATCCATTCCTGGGTTTTTGATGACAGCTTCTATTTCCTCATGGCAATTAAAATTGTTCACCAGGTCTTGATTTAATTTTGGTATATGGTATCTATCTAAAAGATTGTCCATTTCTTTTACATTTTCCAATTTTTTGGAGTACAGGTTTTTGTATTAAGACCTAATGATTCTCTGAATTTCCTCAGTGTTTGTTGTTATGTCCCCCTTTTCATTTCTGATCTTGTTAATTTGCGTGTTCTCTCTCTGTCGTTTGATTAATTTGGCTAGGGGTTTGTCAATCTTGTTGATTTTCTCAAAGAATCAGATCTTTGTTTCATTGATTCTTTGGATTGTTTTCTGTGTTTCTATTTTGTTGATTTCAGCCCTCAGTTTGATGATTTCCAGTCTTCTACTCCTCCTGGGTGAGTCTGCTTCCTTTTTTTCTAGAGCTTTCAGGTGTGCTGTTAAGTAACTAATGTGAACTTTTTACATATTCTTTATGTGGTCACTTAGTGCTATGAACTTTACTCTTAGCACTGCTTTCATAGTGTCCCATAGGTTTGGATATGTTGTGCCTTCATTTCCATTGAATTCAAGGAAGACTTAAATTTCCTTTTTTATTTCTTCTTGACCTAAGGGTGGTTTAGTAGTTTACTCTTCAGTTTCCATGAGTTTACAGGCTTTCTTGGAGTAGTATTATTGTTAAATTCTAATTTTACTCCATGGTGATTCGATAAGACAGAGGGGTTTACTCCAATTTTTTTGTATTTGTGTATGTTTGCTTTCTTACCAGGTATATGATCAGTTTTAGAGAAGGTTCCATGAGGTGCTGAGAAGAAGGTATATTCTTTTCTGTTTGGGTTGATTATTCTATAGATATCTGTTAAGTCCATTTATTCATTGCATCTCTTAGTTCTCT
The DNA here is from genome assembly GCF_903992535.2 of Arvicola amphibius. Lineage (NCBI taxonomy): Eukaryota > Metazoa > Chordata > Mammalia > Rodentia > Cricetidae > Arvicola > Arvicola amphibius. Next base: position 60,990,958 of record NC_052052.2, on the reverse strand, counting down.
TACTTCTCTCTTAATTTCTGTCTGGTTGACCTGTCCATTGGTGAGAGCAGAGTGTTGAATTCTCCTACTATTAGAGTGTGGGGTTTGATGTGCGATTTACGTATTAGTAATGTTTCTTTTACATATGTGGGTGCTCTTGTATTGGGGCATAAATATTCAGGATTGAGACTTCATCTTGATAAATTGTTCCTGTTATGATTATAAAGTGTCCTTCTCCATCTCTTCTGATTGATTTTAGTTTGCAATCAATTTGTTAACTATTAGGATAGCCACACCCACTTCTTTCTTAGGTCCATTTGATTGGAATACCTTTCCCCAATACTTTACTCTGAGGTAGTATCTGTCTTTGAGAATGAGGTATGTTTCTTGTAAATAGCTGAATGTTGGATCCTGTTTTCGTATCCATTCTGTTAGCCTGTGTCTTTTTATAGGTGAACTGATTCCATTGATATTAAGTGATATTAATGACTAGTGCTTGTTAACTCTGGTTATATTTGGTAGTAGTGTTTGTGTGTTTTCCTCCTTTAGGATATGCTGGTGGGGGGTTATCAGATGTCTATGTTATTGTGGGTGTAGTTAGTTTTCTTGGGTTTAGGGTTTCCTTCTAGTACTTTCTATAAGGCTGGGTTTGTGGATACGTAGTGCTTAAATCTGTTTTTGTCATGGAATATCTTGTTCTTTCCATCAATAGTGAAAGAAAACTTTGCTGGGTATAGGAGTCTGTGCTTCCATCCATGATCTCTTAGTGTCTACATCATATCTATCCAGAACCTTGTGGCTTTCAGGGTTTCCATTGAGAAGTAAGGTGTAATTCTAATAGGTTTGCCTTTATATGTTACTTGAACTTTTCCCCTTGCAGCTCTTAATATTCTTTCTTTATTCTATATGTTTTGTGTTTTGATTATTATATGGCAAGGGGATTTTTTGTTGATCCAGTCTATTTGGTGTTCTGTAAGCGTCTTTTACCTTCATAGGGATATCCTTCTTTAGGCTAGGAAAGTTTTCTTCTATAATTTTGTTGAATATATTTTCTGTGCCTTTTAGATGGAGTTCTTTTCCTTCTTCTACCCCTATTATTCTTAGGTTTGGTCTATTTATGGTGTCACAGATTTCCTGAATGTTTTTTGTTGAATTTCATGCTTGCTTTAACCAATGAGTCTATTTCCTCTAAAGTATTTTCAGTGCCTTGATGGAGGATTCTTATTGGTTAATAAAGAAACTGCCTTGGCTTTTTGATAGGGCAGGATTTAGATAGGTGGAGTAGACAGAACAGAATGCTGGGAAGAAGAGAAGTTAGGCAGACGTGATCAAGCTCTGGCCCAAGATGGACTTGGGTTAGAATCTTCCCGGTTAGCCACTACCTCATGGTGCTACACAGATTATTAGAAATGGGTTAACCAAGATATGAGAATTATCCAATAAGAGGCTACAGATAATGGGCCAAGCAGTGTTTAAAGGAATACAATTTGTGTGTTGTTATTTTGGGGCATAAGCTAGCCAGGCAGCTGGGAGCCAAGCAGGAACACAGCCGCTGCTCATCACTACAGAATGGCACCCAACGTGGATAACTGAATCCACAGAAAGCTTGAGAAAGCTTGGGAAAGATTAAGTAAAGCATGTTTTCTTGGTAGCAGCAATTTCTTGGGTCTGTTCTGTTTGCTAGAGGCAAGAAAGCGCTCTCATCAAAGAGAGGCTTCCTGACTCAGCTTTAGCTGCAAAACCCTGCAGCTCTTTTAAGAGGTCCTGCTATGAAAAACTTGTTGATGAAAAGCCGACCGCATGCTTTTCAGGTTTTCAACCATAGCAGGAAAAAAGCTGCACAATTTTAAAATGGCAGCATTCTGGGCTGTCATGCCAGGGCAAACGCTGACTTTTTCAGGCAGGCAGTCGACTGAGTGTGTTCTGTGAGCAGAATGCTGCAGCTTGCTTGCTGGCAGGGACCTTGAAACGTGATAGAGTTGTGGTAATAAAATGGCTCTGGCAGTACCTCTGCCATAAGGCTGGAAAGCTAAGGAATGGGCTGGATCCAGCCGGCAAAGCCACAACTTTAATCCTCTCCTTAAAGACTCATGTGGTCAGAAAAAGAGAGATATACAGTAAAGAGAGATTCAAAGACAAAGAAAACCTCTAAATGGTTTACAGTGAGTTAAAAATACATGCAGGCTAAAAGTTAAAGTTCTTAAAGTAAAAAAAAAAGAAGAAAGAAAAAGAGTAGTTGGGTGTGATAGTACACACCCTTAATCCCAACATTTGGGAGGCACAGGTAGATTGAACTCTGTGACTTCAAGGTGTGGTAGCACACATCTTTAATCCCAATGCCTGAGAGGCAGAGACAGACAGATCTCTGGGAGTTCAAGGTGTTGTAGCACACACCTTTAATCCCAGGCTGAGGCAAGTGGATCTCTGTGAGTTCAAGGACAGCCTGGTCTACAGAGTTATTCCAGGAGAAAGATATACAGAGAACCTGTCTCAAAAAGTAAAAGTAAAAGTAAAAGTAAAAGTAAAAGTAAAAGAAATAGAGGTTAAAACAAAGCTGCACAAAGATGGAAAATACACAGAGAATCTGGATACTGTATGCTATTTTTTTCTCTTTGAATTGTTTGAATGCTGAGGAAGGAGCAACAGCTGCTAAAAGATTTGTTTATAAATGCTGCTAAACTATTCCAGAATAGATATTTTGAAAATACCTTGACTTTAAAATTGGGATCTAAGGACATGACGCTTTGGAAAGGAGTTTCTTCTTTTGTTTTTACAGAAAATGAGACCCTGTGGATTGCTTCTATCCCAATATGGTATGGTAGACCACGCCCTCTCCTGAAAGGTTGCTATGAATACCCTCAAAAATTACTTCGCTCAACTGCCGACTGAGATGTACCTAGCACACAGGTTATATACCATGAAAGACCTAAATAACAGTGCCCCCATTCAGCAGGAAGCAGTTTGAAGAGAAATAACTGCGCCCATATTCCCAAATATTGTTTATAAATGTTCTTTTACATTTAAAGGGGGATATGATATAGATATGAATAATTTGCATTGATATGAATCTTGGTTTACTGGTACTAATTTAAGGTCAATTTTGTTATATGTATATGTATTTCTGCTCTTGATTAAGGTATTGTGATTGTGTAGTTCATTTAAAAATGAAATGTATAATTAGGAAATACAGGTTGTTAATGAATAATCATTGATAATAGTCAAGCTTGTAGTCATGTTAGTTAGATTTTCTAGATATATAGAGATATATTTCAGTTAGATAGACATTTGTATCTTTCAAAGACTACAGAATAAGGCATTTAATGTTTTAATAAGTTAGGACTGTTCATGACAATGAGACACGCCTGCTCCTGGCAGTACCAGCGACTTCAAGAGGAAGATGGGCATTGAAGAGGCTCCTTATGGAGTTTGATAGCCATTTGGGCAAGAAACTGCTCTTGCTTGGACTGTTGCATAAACTGGACACAGAGAACCCTCAGAGACAGGACTGCTGAACTTGCCTAAAGGTGAGATGATCTTTCGGGGTTCCTGATTCATGAGAGTCTGGAAGACATTCTGCAGGACACAGCAGATACTGACTGAACTGCCTCTGAAATTTCCTGCTTCATGGAAATGTCTGCTAGAAACTATGGGCCTGTAGGCTAAAGATGGATGCCCCAACGGTACAGAGGAACTTTGGGTGACTGTCCAGGCAGTGAGATGTCTCTGTCATTTCTAGAGTTTGGACGTTGCTCTTTTCTTGTTTACTTAGGTAATATTATATCCTTCTGGAGTCTTTGATGGAGTTGAAGAATAAATAGATATAATTTTCCTTAGTTATGATAAAAGATAAAATAGATATAAATGTTGTAACTATAATTCTTGCTTGATAACTATTTTGTTATATGTAATTTTACTATGTTAAAGTTAAATCCTTTCTTTTTTGTTTAAACAGAAAAAGGGGAAACGATGGAGTATTCTCATTGGTTAATAAAGAAACTGGCTTGGCTTTTTGATTGGGCAGGATTTAGATAGGTGGAGTAGACAGAACAGAATGCTGGGAAGAAGGGAATTTAGGCAGACATGATGAAGCTCCAGCCCGAGATGGATGTGGGTTAGAACCTTCCCAGTAAGCCACCACCTCGTGGTGCTACACAGATTATTAGAAATGGGTTAACCAAGATATGAGAATTATCCAATAAGAGGCTACAGATAATGGGCCAGGCAGTGTTTAAAGGAATACAGTTTGTGTGTTGTTATTTCAGGGCATAAGCTAGCCAGGAGGCCGGGGAACTGGGTGGCAGTAATGCAGCCCCTAGCTCTCACTACAGTGCCAGAGATTCTTTCTTCTATCTCTTGTATTCTATTGGTTATACTTGTCTCTGTAGTTCCTTTTTGTTCACCCAGATTTTTCATATCCAGAATTCCCTCAGTTTGTGTTTTCTTTATTACCTCTATTTCAGTCTTCAAGTCTTGAACTGTTTCTTTCATCTGTTTGATTGCTTTTTCTTGGTTTTCTTGGGTATCTTTAAGGGATTTATTAATTCCTTACAACTTTTTGTCTTCTCTTCCATTTCTTTAAGGGAGTTTTTCACTTCCTGTTTAAAGACTCCCTCATTTCCAGAAAGTTACACTTAAAGTCGTTTTCTTCTACTTCTTCTTGGTTAGGATGGTCAAGTCTTCCTGTTGTGTGTCTGCTTGGTCCTGGTGTTACCGTGTTGCTTTTTAGGATGTTAGAGGAATTCTTGCATTGGCGCCTACTCATCTCTTCTTTCAACTGAGGCCAGCAGTGTCTTGGTATTTTGGTCAATCCTTGCTGTGGCTGTCTGAGTACTTGAAAGTTTTTCTTGGTCTGCCCTCTCTTAGGCCCCCTTGGTATTGGAACAAGCTTTTTTTGTAGGGTTCCACAGAACTGACAGGTGAAAAGGCAGGTTTGGGGGTGGGGTGGGGTTTGGTGGGGGTAGCCCAGCAGCAGGGAAACTTTCTGCTGGCTGGCTAGAAAAGCTGAGGGAGTTGAGGAGGGGCCCCTGGGTTTTGTCCCACTGGGGAGGTCCCAGAGAGTGGGGAGTCTGACTGTCTGGCCCTGTGGCTGCTGATTCACCTCTTAGGTCCCCTCTTAAATAAGAGAATTCTAAACCCAATATAAAACTATATACCCTGGGAACAGATATTAAGATCAACGTATGCTAAATATTTTAATAAGCATTCTATCTTATGGAGTCTAAGTCTTGTATAGGAAATGGCTTGGCTAGATTATAATAGTAACTACAACTATCTAATCTTCAACCCCATCAAAGGTCTAAAAAGGGAGATAATATTTCTTGAATGGGCTGGAAGTGCAATCAAGCAGCTTCCAAAATGTTCAGTAAATGACAGAGACAAATGGCTTCCTGAGCAATCTCCCAAAGTCTCATTTTCAGTGTTGAAGCAACCAACATTGCTTAAGGTCTAGAGAAACTGAAAGACCATTTTCAGAGGCAGGAACATTTTCAGAACCATCTTATCCTGTCTTGGCAAATTTGGCAGTCTTTTTTCCTGTATCCTGCTTGTCCAGTCTGGACATCATGCACTTTGTCAGTGGTCAAGGTATGGGAATTTTCTTGCCCAAAGGCCAGTTGTACCAAGAAGAAAACAAGCTCCAAGTGGATTGTCTTCAGTGCTCAACATTGGTGCTGCTAGGAGCAATTATGCCTCTCTTCAACAGAACCCTAAGTGATTTAAATGCCATATTCTATAGTTCTTTGAAGTGGTTGAAGATTACCTATCTATGCAGAATACAATCTCTATTTATCTAAAGAACCTAATTAGTCTAACTAAAAGTATAACAAACATGAATGACTATTGACCTATAATACTTAATACTTATATATCTTAAAGATTAAGACTTCATATCAGAATATTAAACAATTTTTAAACAACTGTGTAGTAAAGGATGACAATGACCTTTATATAAACAATATAAACAATGTATAAATATCTTGATCAGAGATAGAAATATATAATGTAATATAACAAATATATCCTAAAATTGTATCAATATACAAAATGTCTTAAACAAAGATAGAAACATGCATGCATACAATCTGACAAAATAACTTTGCATAAGGGTAGAAATATTGTAAACAGAAATAGGCCCATATTCAATATAACAAATATTATTTGAACTTATATCAATATACAAAAACTATGCCAATGTAAATTATCCATAAATAATAGCTAACAAGTATTCACTCTATTACTCACTACTATTATTATTAGTGTAAGTTCAGGCTACATATTCCCTTGACCATTGAGCTATCTGTTGCCATACATTCTGAACACAATAGACTGCGTACACAAACTGAGTCAATATAAACCCTTAAGTTGTTTTTGTAAATATCTTATCATTGAAATAGAAAGATCACTAACATAGGAAATAAGGGAAATATATCTGAACAAAATACCTCTAAGGAAATCTTTTAGTATTGCTATGCTCTGTGATTAAGCTGAAAAAAAAACTACTGCCCAACCCAATAAGGATACTTGATGGCCCAGATACTTCAAGGATTGAAGGTTCTTGTCTTCCTACCAGATACAGAACTGTGACGCTAAGGTACTTACTGAGATAAAAGGAGACCTGGCATGAGTAGCAAAAGAAGGGAGTTATGAATAACAGCTATGGCCATGTGACCAGTTACAGAAACAAAGATGGGAATTACTACAAGTATTTCCTCCTTATTTGTCTATGAATGAACTTGTGTGGGTGCATGTTAGGTAGACAGGGGTGGACTTAAAATGGTGAATTTTATGTGTCAGCTTGACTGACCACAATGATAAGACACAAAGTCAAACATCTTGGATGTTTCAGAAAGGGTGATTTGGCAGAAATTACAATTTAAGTCAAGGCATTTCAAATAAAGCATGCAATTTTACAGAATGTGGAGTGGGCTTCATCCAATAAGATGAATTAAAGAGAAAGTGACCTCCTCCAACCAAGTGGGGGAGGAATATGCCAGGAGGTGATCTGTGGGCATGAAATGCAACCCTGACCCTTCCCAGATCTCCAGCCTGCTAGGTCATCCAGCATACTTTGAACTTGTTAGCTTGTGTAATTCTACAAACTAATTCCTTAAAAACAATTTTCCTCTGTATATATGCATGCATCCTTTGATTCTTTTTCTCAGGAAATTCCTAATAAGTTTTTGGCTATTGTATACAGTTACTATGGATGTTTGTGTGGAGAATTTTGAATTTTCTTCTTTTAAAGAAAAAAAACAAGAAAAGTTTGACAAAATGCATATATAAAATGTATTGTCATTTTATTAACCCCCACTACCCTGCTTTCTCCCCTTCCCTCTCCTTCTGAACCCCGTCTTCTTACCAATCAGTGCCCCTCATACGTTTGTGATTTTTTTTGATCCACTGAATTTAGTTAGAATTATTTATATAAATTCACCAAAGGCTATTTTTTCTACTGATCAAAATGTCACCTCCTTCATCAATAATCATTCAATTCTAATTGTTCCCCAGGAATGAATGGTGCCTTACGAAAGCCAGCCTGATCCATGATGGAATGTTGAATGGACCAATCTAGTGTGTGTTTGTGTTCCTATGTATGGTTATGTGTGCTCATAACTGAAAGGGACGTACCATATCTGGAACCAGTTTTGTTCCACAACATCTCTCCCCATCCTGTAGCTCTTGCATTCTTTCCTACATCTGTCATGATGTTCCTTGGACTCTAGAGCTTTGATACAGACATCCAATTTACTGCTGAGAACAAAACAATCACAGCACATTGGCTTGCTGTAAGTAAGTTCTTCATTAACCTCTCTCCATAGTAGAGGAGGGACATCTCTGCCCAAGAATGAGAGCAGCCCTAAGCTATGAGTATAACCATAAATAATAAGGCAGTTTGAAAACAGGATGAAAGTTTTTTTTTTTATCAAGGACAATTAGTGAAATTAATAGATCACATAACATATACTTTGAATTTGTGAACATTCATTTTCAGTGGTGTCTATACACATCGTTATTTGACTACGGACCTTTTTAATAATTTCTCATTTAAATTCTGTTCAACTTCTGCCATTCTTAACCTGTCTCTATTTAAGTCACTATTTTTATCTCTGAAACCTTCCTTTATGTTCTATTCAGGCACCTCTGGCTGATGAAGAAAGGGTGACCATGGGTTGGATAGGCCACGTCTCTTATAGATCTGTTACCTGAAAGAAACCACTGATGGAAAAAACATTCTAAAAAGCAGGCACCAATGTTTTCTGCTGTATAACAAACCACCTTAACCCTTACTGGTGTCAATCACAAGCCTTGAAATCTGAGCAGAGGGCAGCTGAATCCTCTGACACAGAATCCTAGAGGCTTCAGGCATTGCAGGGCTTAGCTCACAGACCCACTTCGTGGTTGTCAGCAGAATTCAGCTCTGCCAAGGCTATTAAACTCAGGACTTTAATTCCTTGCTAATCATTTCCCAAAGCAGTCTTAAGACCTCCATCAGGAGCTGCCTACCTCAGCAGGCTCCCAGGCTTGAGAAGCTTCATCATCAGAGAAGACTTGAAATTTGCCTTGAAGCTGTCTTTTCAAGATTCATGTGGGTTTTTCTTAGAGTAGGTATTTATTTGTAGTAGTTTAGCAGAAGACAGCTGGAACTTAGGGTCTCCAGAATTAACTTGACTTGACCTATTTGCACCACAAGATGATAAAAAGTAAAAGAACTCTCCTCACCAGAGCGGGGAGACACATAAAATTGTCCCACTGGTTATTTTTAAGGAAGGAAGATCAAAAGCAGTATGCAAGTTCACAGGCAGTAACAGAGACATAGTCACAACTCCTTGCCCAGGTCACAGTAATACTCCTGATGTCATACATAGAGGGATCTTGATTCTGCAGGACATCATTCTTCTATTGTATTAGTGACATCATGAACAAGAAATTGGAAGAAGTTTGCATGCCTGGCACATGAAAAAGGACAATCAGTTCTGTCAGGATTATTCAGTGTTGCTGCGCACCGAGCCCCTGTGTCTGCACTCTGTGCGCTGTTACCCAGTTACCGAGCTTTGGGCAAGGAGGCTGGAGGTTAAAATACACAGACACACACAGACAGAAAGACAGCAACACGGGTCATCCTTGAATTCCCCAAGAATGCCCCCTTTATTGTGTTCAGGAGCAGTTTATATAGAGATAGCCACGCCCCAGCCAAACCCACCAGAAACCACTCTCCTGCCATCAGGAACTCCTGAAGGTCTCCTGCTCAGAGCCGCTGTAGGCACTCAGATCAGGGGATTACAAGAAATTCAGGATCTGGGGTCTCACTGCTCCCAACACAATGAATTCAGTAACCATCCAATGCCCTGTGTAACTTTAGGAGTCTGTTTTGAGGCTCTCTAGAGAATCTCTTCAAAAGGTAGAATAAACCTTCATGCGTCATGCCCAGTGAGAAGAGCACAGTCTTTGGTCAGCTGCTTCACATTTCAGAGAAAGCATATTTTAAGCTGGGAATGCATGTCCATCTCATTTGTTGGCTGACTAAGAAAGCCTGGAGGAAGGTGGTCATGGGGTGGGGAGGTGGCTCAGCGAACAAAACACTTGCCTGAAGGGTGTGAGGACCTGAGTCTGGTTTTCCCAGAACCTATGTAATGCCAGCCCCTACCATCTCAGTGTCCCTGTCATAAGGAAAGAGACTCTCCGGCTAGCTAGCTTTACTTACACGGCACTTATACAACAGTAAACACAGGAATCTTTGTCTCATATGTGGTACATGGTAAAAAGCCACACCCAGGCACCCATGTTCTCACATACAGGACTCTGCAAAGAATTCAGATCCACATACCTTTTTTTTTAATTCTTCTCCATTCCTCTCCCTTCCTTCCCTCTCCATTTCGACACTCTCCCATGATCCCCCATGCTCCCAATTTACTCAGGAGATCTTGTCTTTTTCTCATTCCTATGTAGATCCATGTATGCCCTTCTTAGGGTCCTCTTTGTTGTCTATGTTCTCTGGGGTTGTGGACTGTAGGCTGGTTTTTCTCTGCTTTAGGTCTAATAAACCACTTATGAGTAAGTACATATTATATTTGTCTTTCTGAGTCTCGGTTACCTCACTCAATATGCTTTTTTCTCAATCCATCCATTTGTCTGCAAATATTAAGATGACATTATTTTTTACCTCTGCATAGTACTCCACTGTGTAAATGTACCACATTTTCTTCATCCATTCTTTGGTTGAGGGGCATCTATGATATGAGATGTCTTTCTGTATATGAATTGCTTTTATTAGTTGATCAATAAAGCTGTTTCAGCCAATGACTTAGCAGATTAAAGCCAGGCATAAACTCAGAAGAGAGAGACAGACAGACAGACAGACAGACAGACAGACAGACAGACAGACAGACAGAGAGAGAGAGAGAGAGAGAGAGAGAGAGAGAGAGAGAGAGAGAGTAGGCAGAGTCAGAGAGATGCCATATAGCTGCTAAAGGAGACAGATGCAGGAATCTTGCCTGGTAAGCCTCATGGCAATACACAAAATAACAGAAATTGGTTAATTTAAAATGTAAGAGATAACTAGAAATACACCTAAGCTGTTAGCCTAACAGTGTTGTAATTAATATAGTTTCTATGTGATTACTCAGATCTGGGCAGCTGGAAATGAATGAGCAGTCTCTGTTTACAAAATGGCACCAACCTGGGCCCTGCATCCACATAAGACCTAAAAAAGCTTAAGAATAAAAAGTGAGCTTCAAGACCCACAAAAACGGAAGCCAAATGCAGCTGCTTGGTAGCTGCATATTTTCGATAGACTCTGTTTGCTGGTGGTGAGAAGAGGTGAGACTTCTTTAAGAGAAGGCTTCCTGAGTTAATATTAGCAGCAAAAACTACATGACTTTTTTGAAAGACAGCTCCTGGTTCATGCTGGCCACATGAACAACTCTGGCTCTTTCACGAGACTGAGCACTTGAATGGGGTTTATGGGCAGTGTGCCACAAATTATTTGGAGGCAGCATAGGCCAACTGCCTCCCAGAGTTGTGGTGGTAAATATGGCTCCCAGAGCTGACAGTAAATGAACCTCTGCCATGTTGGAAGGCTGAACAAGGTGAAGCCTACAGCCCAAATGGCAGCTCTGGTTCTAACCATGCTTGCTTAACAGTTTACAGCAGTAATCAAAAAAGGATTACAGATATATGATAAAGACAGAATCAGGCAAAAATAATCTCTAAACAGGTCACAGTGTGTTTTAAAAAATGCACATAGGCTTAAGAAAAAATGGGTATAGGAAGTTGTAAAATATAGTTTTTAAAAAATAAAAAAAATAAAGATACAGACAGTCATAAATTAAAGGAGAAAAAATAAATAAATATTAAAAAATAAAATAAAAATAATATATAAATAAAGATGAAATACACAGAAAGAGTCTGGACTATGTATATTATTGTATTTTCTTTGAATTTTTGACTGCAGAGATATTTTATTTTAGAGACTGCTAAGCTAAACCAACACACACACACACACACATATATATATGTATATACATATATATATATGTATATATATATGTATCTTGACTTCAAAATTTGAGTCTAAGGATATGCTACTTTGAAAAAGAGATTCTGCTTTTGTTTCCACAAAAGACGAAAACTTGTGGATTCCTTCCATGCTAATTTGGTTTGATGGAACAAGAGCCCCTGAAAGTTCTCCATGAACTTCAAAATTAGTTTGCCCAGAAGACAGCAGAAAGCAGTTTGAGGAAAACTATACCCAAATTCCAAAAGTGATTGTTTATAATGTTTGTTTTCAGTTAAAAGGGGTTGATTGTAAGTGATTAATGATGACAGAAAATTTTTCTAAAAAACAATGAGGGTATATGATATAGAGATGAATACTTTGCATTGATACAGATCTTGGACTATTCATACAAATTTAAGGGCAATTTGTTGCACAGTATATATGTATTTCTGTTATTTTTAAGGTATTGTGTTTGTTCAACTCATTTTAAAATGTAATATATAATTAAGACAACAGTTTAACAGATAGTCATCTATAATAAAGTTTTAGTCATGTTAGTTTTTTTAGATATACAGAAATATATTTTGATTAGATAGATAATCTTTAACACTTCAAAGACCTACAAAATATGGCATTTAAAATGTTTTAAGAACTTAGACTTTTCTCAACAGTGAGACATGTCTGCTTCAGGCAGAACCAATTACTTCAGAGAGGTTGATGGGCACTGAAGAAACTCGTGGAATTTTCCTTCAATGTGACAAGGCTAGTCATTTGGGCAAAGAAACTGCTCTTGCCTGGGCTGCTTGATGGTATGTTGTATAAACTGGGCACACAGGACCCACAGGAAAATGACTGCTGAATTCTCCAAAAGATGAATGGTTCTTCAGGGTTCCACTTCATGAAAGAGGCTTTCAGACATTCTGCAGGACACAGAGGAAAATGACTGAAAAATTGCCAATGGAAGTGAAACTGTCTTTCAAAATTTCCTTCTTCATGGAAAAGTCTTCCAGATACTATGAGCCTGTAGCTTATAGTTAAAGATGGATGCCCCAGTGTTACAGAAAATCTTTGGGTGACTTTCCAGGCAACAAGATGTCTTTGTCAATTCTAGAGTTTTAAAAGTTGCTTACAATGCATTTCCTGTTAACTTAGGTAATATTATATCTTTCTGGCATCTTTGAAAAGTTGAAGACAGATCGTTCTAGTTTTCCTTAATTATGATGAAAAATAAATTGGAAATAAAACTTTAGACTCATAAAGATAGGATAAATGATATAGTATTTTCCTTAATTTGTCAAATGTAAATGGACTAAATATTTTAACTATAATTCTTGCTTAATAACTATTTTGTATATGTAATTTTACTATATTAAAGTTAAAGCTTTTTTTAATTAGAAAATGGAAGATGATGTGGGATGTCCTTCTGTATATGTGTTGCTTTTATTGGTTGATAAATAAAGTTGTTTGGGCCATTGACTTAGCAAAGTAAAGCCAGGTGGGAAATCAGAACAGAAAGAGAGAAGGTGAAATAAGAGAAATGCTATGTAGCTGTCAAAGGAGACAGATGCTGGAACTTTACCTGATAAGCCACAGCCTTGTGGCAATACACACAACAATAGAAATGGGTTAATTTAATATGTAAGAGCTAGCTAGGAATATGCCTAAGTTATTGGCCAAGCAGTATTATAATTAATATGATTTCATTGTGATTATTTGGGTCTGTTCAGCCAGGAATGAATGAGCAGTCTCTGTTTACACATCTAGAACCCAGATATCAATTCACACACCTATAAAAACCTAATTTTCAATGAAGAAGCTAAAGATATAAAATGGAAAAAAGAAAACATATTCAAAAAATGGTGCTGGCTTAACTGGATATCACCATGTAGAAGAATACAAATAGATTCATATATATTGCTGTGCACAAAACTCAAGTTCAAATGAATCAAAGACCTCAAAATAAAATCAGCTTCATAGACAAGGAAGTGGGAAGTACACTTAAACACATTGGCACAGATCACTTCCTAAATATAACCCCAGTAGCACAGACACTAAGAGTAACAATTAATAAATGGGATCTCCTGAAACTGAAAAGCTTTTATAAAGCAAAGGACATGGTCAACAAGACAAAACAGCAGCATACAAAATGGGAAAAGATCTTCACCAACCCCACATCAGACAGAGGACTGATCTCCAAAATATACAAAGATCTCAAGAAACTTGACATCAGAGAACTCTCATCAGATGAATTTTAAATGGCTAGATGACATGCAAGGAAATGCCCAACATCCTTAGCCATCAGAGATATGCAAATCAAAACAACTCTGAGATTTAATCTTACACTTGTCAGAATGGGCAAGATCAAAAACACTGATGGCAGTTTATAATGGAGAGGATGTGGGGTAAGGGTAATACTCCTCATTGCTGATGGGAGTGCAAACTTGTACAGCTGCTTTAGAAATCAGTATGGTGGTTTCTCAGAAAATAGGAAACAGTCTACCCCAAGACCTAGCAATACCACTTTTGAGCATATACCCCAAAGATGTTTCATCATACCTCAATAACATGCACTCAGCTATGTTCATAGCAGCATTGCTTGTCATAGCCAGAACCTGGAAACAACCCCAAACCCACATTCTACTCTTTCCCCTGTGTCAAGAACATGCATAGGCCCTGGTGCTGTGGATAGCCACATTAAAAGTGTCCACAGGTTCTCTGGAAAATCCAATAGCAGACCCAGAAAGATATTTTCTAATTCAATGGCTTTTAACGTGTGGGACATGTCTCCTGTGAGGGTCACACATCAGATATATACATTATGTTCATAACAGTAGTAAAATTATAGTTATGAAGTAGGAATGAAAATAATTTTTGGTTGGGATCACCACAGCATGAATATCTGTGTTAAAGGGTAACAGCATTCAGAATGCTGAGAACCACTGCTCTAAGGGAACCCCACTGGCTGTCTGACCATGAACCATCAGGGGACTGTGTTCAGAAGATAGTTGTCTGCCACAAACTAAATAATATCAGATCTACCAAGAAAAAAAGATGTGCTCATGTGTCTTTGAAGCAGTATTAATTTGTTTATGTAGCAAGTTCATTGTTATCAGTTATTGCAAAATAGCAAGTTAACAGTCAGTGTACTTTTGCAAGCCTTAAGCCCATTATATTTACTTTTATGCATAGAAATAGCTTTAAACATTAATTTTGTACAGTTTCTAGAAACCGATTTCTCCTTTCTTTCCTTTTTCTATTTTTTGAAACCTCATGCATATCTAAAAAATTAATTTTAATCTCCTATATAATATCAGTTCTATGGCTTTGTTCTTTACATGTTGATTTTGAAGTTTTTTTAATATTAAAATATATCATCCTCCATTCCTTTCCTCCATCAGTCTCTTTCATGTTCTCCCCTCCTCCCACTCTCTCAAATGTCTTTTAGTTTCATTGTTATTGTTACATATGTGTGTGTCTTAGCCAGTGGTTCTACTGCTGTGAAGAGATACCGGGACTACAGCCATGCTAATAAAAGAAAGCATTTAATTGAGGCTTGCTTACAGTTTCAGAGGTTTAGTCTACTATCTTCATGCAGGGAGCATGGCAGCATGTGGATAGACATGGTAACTGAGAATTCTATATCAGGATTCCCAGGCAGCAGAAGAAGACAGAGAGTCTGGGCTTGGCATAGGCCAAATCCCTTACCCAAATCCTTCCCCTAGTGATACATTTCCTCTAACAAAACCATACCTATCCTAACAAGGCCACACCTCCTTCAACAAGGTCATACTGACTCCAATATGGCCACATTTCCTAGTCCCTCTCAAGAATCACCACTCGCTAATGAGCAAACATTCACATCTATGAGCCTATGAGGCCATTCCTATTCAAACCACCACAATGTATAAATGCATAAATATGTAAATACAACTGATGAGCCCTATTAATGTTACTTGTGTGTATATGATTCCAGTGCTGACCACTAGCTATTATTACATAACCAGTTATGCGGTTCATTACTAGGAATTTTACTTCTGTTCTCAGCCTTCCTTAGTTGTCTGTTATTCTTTGACTGGGGGTGGGCCTTGTGAAAGTTCCTCCTTCCAAATGAGGATGTCTGTTTTTGTTGTCCTTGTTCAAGTGTTGTTTAGGCAGTCATAATATTGAGGTGTCATGGGTGAAGCCTCCCTGTCATTTCTAGGAAACACATCTCACAGCAGCTTTTCTGATCCTCTGGCTCTTACAGTTTTTCTGGGCCCTCTTCTATGATGCTTCCTGAACCTTGAGTGCAGTATTTGTATCGTAGATGTACTGTGACTACGCCCTTGAGGATAAGTTGTTCTCTGCATTCTGACCAGTCGTAATCATCTCCTTCTGTTGCAAAGAGAAGTTTCTTTGATGAGTGTTGAGAGCTAATCTTATCTGTGGGTATACAAGCATTTGGGATGCACTTAGTAATTATGCAAGTTCAGCCGTAGGTAGTTCAGTCAGTTTCCAGAACCAGGCATGATTTTCTACCTGCTGAGCAGGCCTTACATCCTATTAGAGAGTTATTGGATACTGCCAAGATATGAAGGCCACTCTTGCACCTATAGGGATATCTTGCAAACAATAATCCTTCCTAACTGCGATGCCCATTATCTACATGTTGATTTTAAATCCAACCAAAATTTATTTTATATGTAATATTATGTTTCTAACATAATAGTTAAATTTCTACCTCTTTACTATTTCCTTCCTCAATACTGTGAGATGACTGCTTTATGATGTATTGATTTCTCAAAGACATGTGGACCTATTTATAGATTCTCTGCTAATCACAACTGAATGTCTATACTAATGTACTCTAATTATTATGCCTTTGTATTGGGTATTGATATCTATTACATTATATTTTCTTGATGTTTTTCTTGTGGCATATGTGTTACATCCATGCAAGTATATTGTTGTGTCATTTCTTTTCTAAATAAATAAAACAAGACAAAATATTCTCATTTTATCCAGTTTCATAAATAGGTAAAGGTTTGTAAAAGAGTAGCATGTACGCTGGTTATAATTGGAAATTTCCCAAGCTCACCCACATTGCCCCCCCACCACTGCCACATTCTCTGCCACATGGCAGCAGTTTCTGATTCGTGCTTCCTGCTCATGAGTTCTTGGATCCTTGTTCCATGAACGGAATTAATTTAATTGCTTTTAATTTGTCAAACAAAGTGTATTTGTCAGTATTAAACAAGACACCAAGGCAGAAAACCAAAGCAGCACAGGACTGTTTGTGCTGCCTCTGGTTATGACTCTTTGCCACATGGTTGCAACCATGACACCTGCTGGATAATAAAGATTATTACACCTAAAACTATTTAGCGAACCTCATAAATAACTATTTGATTAATAAATAAATCAACAAGCTTGAAAATTATCTATTTGCAGACAATATTACCATGCAAAATTTTAATAACATTTTTGCTGATACAATGGATTGTATTCTGAAAGGCTTATATGGTTCTTGTGATACATACATTTAGTGGATATTGGGTCTCAGTTTTGTTCTGCATATTATATCCTTAAGAAAATGGTTTGATAACAGAGCCAAGAATGAGGAACTTTTAGAAATGATACAGTCTTTACAGAATAATAATGACCAGCTAGCTGACAGGATTAATATTATCAAAAATTGAAAGTTACCTGAAAAATTAATACTATTGAAAAGGATAACATTAATTTTGCAGACAAAATTCAATGCATGTCAAAGGGTGCTGAGAAATTATCTGAAAGAATTCATACTGTTGGATTTGACAATCAAAATCTGTTATAAATTTATGATAGGTTAGCAGATAGAGTATCTCTCCAGGAAGGCAATGTGTATGCTATCCAAATAATGTCCAAGAATGAGATGTTATCTTTAAGGGAAAAACTTCAGACCTTGGAATCATATGTTCAGAATGAGAATTGAGGCTAGGTTCCTCAAAGAAATCACTGTAAATATATACAGGCCAGGAGATTCAGGCTTTACAAAAGACAGTAGTAAAAAGATTTGAAATGACTGAGGAAATTATTGGAGCTGGTGAGCAGGGAAAGAAGCTACAAGGACAGGATTTAACATTGCCAGTACCTGTCAGAGATGACTTACCCAGGGTTTTAGCTTCCTACCCTGTAATCTACTCTGACATAGTATCAAGTTCTAAATGCCCAAAAGGATCCAAAGAAGGTAGATGGATACCTATAGAAATGAATGATCTAAAAGAAATCAAGCAAGCAGTAGTATCTTATGGCTTGCATTCAGCATTTGTCAGGTAGATAGTAAAGACATGGGCTTCTAGCAATAAGGCTATACCACATGGATGGTTTCATTTAGTTTCAGCAGTCCTGGATGATTGACCACAATTACTGTGGAAATGTTATTTGCGAGAAGAAGCAAAAAGTATAGAACAACAAGGAAAAGAAAAAGGACTTGAGACTTCCCAAGATCAAATTCTTGGCAAGGGCGCTTTTGCTGACCCACAGGCTCAAGCTCTTTACAATGAAAAAATCTTGTTCCTATGCCACAAAGCAGCCTTAAATGCTTGCAGGATTCAAGAACCAGAAAAGTGAATTGAATCATATATTATGGTTAAATGGGCCAGAGAAAACTCTTTAGTGACTTTTTACAAAGATTAAATAGGAGTAACAGACCCAGATGCTAGATGAGTACTTATTGAATTTCTGGCTTTTGAAAATGCTAACTTAGAATGCAAAAAGATACTTCGGCCTTTAAAGGTTAGATCAGCACCAATGAATGAATGGATTCTGCACACAATGAAGATTAAGACATTTGACTATAATATTGAATCTTGGGAAGGAGAAGTAATTTCCAAAGGAGAGAGGAGACATCAAAATGCTAAATATTTTAATTTTGGTAGAATAGGACATCTGAGAAGGGACTGTAGACAAGGAATTCCTAGAAATAATGTCTCCTCTGGGAATGGCAAAAAATAAAAGGTATCAACCTTCTGGATTATGTAGAAGATGTGGCAAAGGCCGACATTGGACCAATGAATGTAGATCAACAAAAGACAGACAAGGTAAACCAATACCATTGGGAATCTCGTTGGGGGGGGGGGTTCTTGCGGGCCCCTAAGTCAATAGTAATACAGGTTCTCCCAGTCACTGTGGAGGACATGTCTCACCAGGAAAATTTAAAAAATCCAAAGCCTTCTGTATAAAAAACATAATTTTCTGGGTGATGGAATAAACATGAAGGATAAATCAAAAAATTCAATAGGAAATAGGAAACATATATTCTGGGAGATTTCTATAAATGATCAAAGACCAAAGCCAAGAGTGTATAGAAATGGCATTGAAATTGTGGGTTTGATAGACATGGGTACAGACATGAATATCATTACTCCAGAATCTTGACATCCAAATTGGCCTTTTCAAGAGGCAGATGTTCAATTCCCAGGAACTGGAATCCTATCTCAAGTGAAACAAAGCACAAGATGGGTTGAATGCATACAGCCTGAAAGACAGAGAGGAAGGCTAAGGCTGTATATGGCTAATATTGTAGTGAGTTTATGGGGTCATGACCTGCTGCAGCAATGGAATACCCAAATTATCATTCCTGCAGTCACAGAAACTCATCTTTCTGTGAAGGATATTATAAGGTACTATACACAAAGGTCACCAGCCATTCAATCTATACAAGAACACAAAGCAACTAGCAAACCTTTAGAGGTCCAACAGCCTTTAAAACGGTTAACTGAGAAAACAATGTGGGTTAAACAGTGGCCTTTAACAGAAGACCAACTGCAGGCTTTAGAACAGCTGGCACAGAAACAACTAGATGTTCAACTGCAGGATCTGTTTAGGGAACAGTGACATTTCTTATGTTGAATCTTACTTTTCTTTAACTTATTTTTAGTATACTTTAAAAATATGATAGCATTACTTCCCCACTTTGTGGTGATGCATCACTATGAAAATATCTCTTGCATTCTAAGAGACTGGAAGTTTTACTTTTCCTCATTGCTGGAGTTAATAATTACCTTGAGTCACTAACACTTACATCTGGTATCCTAATGTGTTTGTTTAAAATGCCTTTAAGAGAAAAAAATGTAACAACCAAACTTACTTGTTTTATATTTCCCACATAATCAACTTTTGCAACATAATCTAATGCACAGCTGCAATGTTATGTTCTCTTCCATG
Organism: Arvicola amphibius; assembly: GCF_903992535.2. Taxonomy (NCBI): domain Eukaryota; kingdom Metazoa; phylum Chordata; class Mammalia; order Rodentia; family Cricetidae; genus Arvicola; species Arvicola amphibius. The sequence goes on along the minus strand of NC_052052.2, from coordinate 60,971,298 downwards.
CTCCTTTCTTAAAAGCAATTAATGTGTGTTTATATATGTGTTATGTTAATCATTTGCTAAAAGCAGAAATATAGGTTGAAAGAAGTCTTATGAAATAAATATCCACTATAACTTATTGAGCACAATATAGAGATATTGTTTGATAAATAATGATGTTTGTAATGCTGTTTATTATTTGTGTCAGTTGTAGTTAGTTACTTCATCCTTGTAAAACTCTGTGATGCATTTTCATATCCTTTATTCCTCCCCTATGTGGCACTTTCTACACTGTTCAATAAAAGAGAGAGAGTAAAGCTCGAACAATTTGTTATGGACAGACACGCAAACACATATACAGGCATAGGCATGGGGACATGCTCACAAAACAGCATGTGGCAGGCACAAATTCTTACTCATACAACAGATAGGCATGGAAGCCAGAAGACACAGGTAGCGCAAGATAGAAAATTCAAACTCTGGGCTCATTTTTGTTCACGTTGACACCAAGGAGATGTGTTTATTTGGTTTGTGTCCTTAATGTGACACCAACACTTTATTGATGATTCTGAGCTTATCAGTAATGCATTCAAACAGGCATACCCCTTCCCTTTTGTCCTGTAGCTTCTCCTAGGTATCTTCCCTCCGAACTCTCAAAATCCCCTAACCCCTCATTCCTCCAATTCCCTCAGAATCTCATGCACATGGCCTATTTTTGGTTATTATTGTTGTAGATATACATATACACATATGTATGTGTACATGCAAATATGTGAATACATCCTACTGAGTCTGTTTCTATTGTACAGGTGTTTGTGGTTTTAGGGATTACCATGTGGTTAATCAATACAGGGCTCATTTGTGGATATTTGTATAAGATTTAGAAAATAATGAGGAATTAGTTTGGTCTAGCAAAATGATGGTAGTATATTCTTTCCTAAGGTCTATGACCTCACTAATCCTGAGAATTTGGCTAGATTTTTACTACCAGACATGATTTCCTTCCTGTTGAGTGGGCCTTAAGTCCAATTAGACAGCATGTGGTTATCACCACTTACTTCACCTTTATAGATGTTTAAGACATGCTGGTCATTGTCCTGGACCATAGTTGCAGCTTGCTAGAGCTGTTAATTAGTTCTTTAAGCTTGTACAGTGTTTTCTGGCATTATGGAAGCTAGACTGCAGGAGGGAGGCTCACAGGAGAGATGCAGCTTGAATTATCAGAGTGCTGTGCACTCCGTGTTCCTGTCTCCAGCAACAGAAGCCTTCCATCAACCTCTGTGAGGAAGCCAAGAGCTACACAAATAGTCTGTGGTTTGAGGAGTCGCTTGGACTGACCAGCCCTTCAGAAGGCTGTTTATTGTGGTTGGTACTTGAGTTTATCTTAGTCTGTGGTTTCCATGGAGCTCTGTCAGCCCAGTTGACATAACTTCCCTTAGCTATGTATGTACACTGACAAGGTCTGTATTTCTACATATGTATATCTTCTTTGATTTCTTTTTATGGATTTTTAAAATATTGACATCTTATACACATTATATCAAGTTAACATCTACATATTTAATTTTTGGAATAACTGAAATGTTATAATAGTTTAAATTCAGTTTGTATGTATTTATTGCTAGCACACCAAAACATAGTTGATTCTGTATATTGGCCTCATGTCCCAAGATCTTGTTGAATTCATTTATTACATCTGAGAAAATTTGAGTAATTTTACATATTATTATTAGTATAAACTAGTTATGCATGCATGCATCTGTGTTTCATTCTACCATCCCCATACCTGTGTATCATGCATTTTGATCATATCTACCCCCTCTTTTCCTCTCTGTCCCTTTCCATTTCTACTGATAGCAAAGGACCAGGCTTTGTGCTTGATTCTCACTGAATCAGAGTGGAAGAGTCTTCAAATTAAAGCCAAGACCAGCTTCTTTTCTATGTCAGTTACTGTTTTTCTTGGATGCAATAGCTATATAGATGAGGAATTTTTTATGAAAATATAATAGGCTATATGTCAACCTACCACATGCCTGCATTAATTGTACAGAATGGTGGGTTTAATTATGATGTTTTCAAACATAGTTTGACCATATTCCCACTCCCTCTGATCTCACTCCATTTCCTAGCTGGTCCTCTTTCTACTTTCCCATCCTTTTTAGTGCATGGGGTGAGTTTCATTAGAATTGGTTACATAAACATAATGCTGGGTTATTTATTTATAGGAGTGTGAACATCTTACAGGTGGCTACGCCACTGACAAAAATGTTTCTCCATTCTTCAGCAACCATTAACTAACCATCTATATATTTATGGGAAGGCATGAGGTTTCTTGAGTCCCTCTCCTTTCCATGAGAAGGTGTTGACAGACCCAACTTGTTCAGATCATCTGTAGATAGACGCGGCTGATGTGAGTTTAAGAGTGCATTTGGTATTCCATGTCCAGAAGTCATCATTCTACCGTTTCTACAAAATTTCATCCTTCCTCCGGCCCTTTCATTCTCTCTTCCCCTCTCTTCTGTGATCCCTAGAGAGGGCAATATGAATACCCCATTACAGAAGAGCCCTCAGTGATCACTTATTGACATCACTCTGGCTAGTTACGAATTTCTTCAGTTACCACTGTCCATTGAAGGAAGAGGTCTCTCTGACCACACTGATGGTGGTAATAATCTATGGACATAAATATAAATGTTTATTTAGAAGACAGTTTAGTAGACACATCATGTCCATTTGGCAGAAAAACAGCAGTAGCTTTCTCCAGGGGCCCGTGATATCCCAGCACGGGGCTTTTAACTAGATTGACAGTTGCTCCTTAACTTCAAGGAGTGATTGGTTACCCCCATAACAATATATACAGTTGCCTGGCCAATTGGTAGTGTGTGAAATTTCCTCCCAGAAGGTTGCATAGCACCTTCTGGTGATGTGGGATTCCCTTTTGTATGCTATGAATACCATTGGTGAATAAAGAAACTGCTTTGAACCTATAGCATGGCAGAACTTAGCTAGGCAGGGAAAACTAAATTGAATGCTGGGAAAAAGGAAGTGGGGTCAGAAAGAAGCCATGGAACTGCCTCCAGAGACAGACATGCTGAAACTTTGCTGGTAGGCCATGACCTTGTGGTGATGCACAGATTAATGGAGATGGGTTAAATTAATATGTAAGAGCTAGCCAATAAGAAGCTAGAGCTAATGGGCCAAGCAGTGTTTTAAATAAAATAGTTTCTGTGTGATTATTTCAGGTCTGAACTGCCAAGTAGCCAGAATGACCAAGCAGCCTCTTTCAACATTCTGGCACTAAGATGGCTAAGCAGCAAGGATGGAGCTTCCTGGGCAGTTCCAGCTTAATTTTTCTATGTCCTTATACTACAGCATGTGTATCTTCAGCAATAGTTTTACCATCTAATTTCAGTGACCAACCAGCAACAGTGGGAATACCCATATTGCTTTGCAGGTCACAGGGGCCTCTGTAACCAACAACTCATGTTGAAGTAGCTTAACTACATTCCTGGGATTTATATTATAAGCTATGGCTTCTGGAGAAACTTTATTACAGAGCACTTAATTTTCAGTTATAATCTCTCTCTTTCTTTCTTTCTTTCTTTCCCCTCACTCCTTCCTCCCTCTCTCCCTTGCTCATTCCCTCCCTTCCACCACAAGCACATTTATGTGAGCAAGCACAGGCATACCCACGTTGCAGCGAGTCTGGGGATGTCAGAGAATAAACTCTGGTGTTGAGCCCTTTATCTTCCACCTTCTCTGAGACAGAACCACTTCTTCACCACCGTGTACACCAGGCTAGCTGGGCCATGAATATCCAAGGACTTTTACTTCCCATCTCACTGTCAGAGCTCATGGATTAAAGATGCATGTGCTTCTGTGCTTTTTGAAAACCCACCTTTGCATGGGTGCTGAGGCTCAGAGAGCAGCTCCTCATGCTTGTACAGCCAGCACTTTACCCACCGAATCATCTCTCCAATTCCAGTTAGCTCATCATACATCATTCCTTAGGTGTGGTCCTAAATCCTTAGTTTGGGTAGGCCCTCCTCCAACACTTTCCACCCTACCATCTCCTGACCCTGCAGCAACTCTTAAACACTTCCCAAGCCCTAACTCGGCACTCTACTTTTTTATAACATTTGTTCTACTCCCTTCCCCTTAAAGCCTCTCTTTCCTCCATTCATTGGCCTACTTCCTAGTTTCCTGGCCAATGAAACAAGCTCTTACATTGACTCATAGATTTAAAAATTTAAGGGCTAGATCTGCTTATGGGAGGGACATGTGACGTGTGATGTAAATCTTTCTGAGCCTGAATTACCAAACATTTCTCTGCAAATTTCATGATTTTAGTTTTGTTTGCAGCTGAATAAAATTCAATTTTGTATAGGTAACATATTTTCTCTATTCATCACTTGATGGGCATTTAGGTCAGTTCCATTTCCTTTCTGCTATGAATAGAGTAGCAAGGATTTACATAATAGGATAGAATCCTTTGGGCATACGCCTAGGAGTGATATATCTAGGACAATATAATAGTTCTGTTTTTACACTTTAAAATATTTAAATTGTGTTATTCTAATTTATGTTTGGGTATGTCATCTGCATGTATATCTGTATATGTATGTATGTGTGTGCATAGTGGCCACAAAGGTCAGAAAAAGGTGTTAGATTCTCTGGAACTGGAGTTATAGACAGTTATGAGCCACTGGTGTTGGGAATCTAACCTGGATCCTCTGAAAGAGCAGCTAGTGCTCTTACCTGCTGAGCCAGGCCTGTCTTTCCCTCTTTTCACTTGTTGTGAAATTTCCATACTGGGTGCAGCAGTTGACACTCCCAGCAACAATGGTTTCCTCCCTCTCCCCACAGTCTCACCAAATGCCATTGCCTTTTGTTTTCTTGATGACAGCTATTATAACTGAGGTAGGATGGAATCTCAAGGTAGTTTTAATTTGCATTCATTTGATGGCTAAGAGTGATGAACATTTTACACATATTTATGGTCCGTCCCTTTTCTTGTGAGAACTCATCAGTTCCTTAGCCTATTTTCAGACTGGACTGTTTGTTTTCTTGCTGCTCACTTTTTGAGTTCTTTCTATATTATGAATTAATCCTCTGTCGGATGTATTTCTGATTTCTGGGAAATATTTCTCTCTCTCTTATTCTGAAGATTGCCTTTTCACTTGATTAACAGGTTTTTTCCTTTTTTGAAAAATACATAGAAAACATTAAATTCATGAGGTCCCCTTTGTTGACTGTTGGACTTATTTCCTGAATGAGTGGAGTTGTACATAGAAATCCTTGCCTGTGCCGATGTCATAAAGTATTTTCTCTCTTTTCTCCAGCAACTTCAGAGTTCCAGGTCCCATTGATCTATTTAAGATTGATCTATTTCGGGGTTATTTTTGTACAGGGTAAGAGATAAGGACCTCCCTGCATTCTTCTACAGGTAGATACACAGTTTCCCAGCACCATCTGTTGAAGAGGATATGATGAGTAGCATTGTCAACTGGACAGACCTGACTCACCTAGGAGTTAAGCCCACAGACACCCCTATAAAAGATTCCTCAGCTTTTGGGCATGCCTTTGAGAGGTCATCTCCATTAGGTTAGTCACCGTGGAAAGACCCATCTTAACTTATGGTGAGACCATTCCCTGAACTGAATAAAACAGAGAAAGCTGAGTACCACCGAGCATGCACTCCTTGCTTTCCACTTCCCAATTATGGATGCTTCAAGTTTCTGCCATCTTGGTTTCTCCATCATGATCTGTACTTTTGAATTGTAAGCCAGAAAGAAAGAAAAGAGGAAAGAAACCCAACAATGCAAAAAAAAAAAAAAAAAGCCATTCCAACCATTTCTCCCTAAAGGTGCTTTTGTCATGGCATTTATCACTGAGGAAGGAAATAAAACTTTGACAGTGGATCTGGGGCACCTTTGCTAAACAACAGGACTCTGTAGCTGCATGGACCTACATAAGTGCCTCTACTTTATTTCATGGATCTATATGTCTATTGTCTGTGACTCTATCATGCTTATACAAGGTATAAGCATACATACCTGATTTAACAGTCTTACTTTAATGGTGTCATGGGTGTAGCTTCCCTGTCTCAAAGGCGAGCACCAGCATCCATCTCTCTCTGTTTCCTGACCACAGGTGCAATGTGGAGAGCAGCTTTAGGCTCTGATGACATGTTTTAAATGTGATGATAAACTTTAGACCCAAACTTTGAGACAAAATTGACTCTTGACCATGGTTTATGGCCAGGGTTTGATTCCTGGCCAGTATCATCTTAAGACAGCCTCCTAAACTTCCATTGTTTAACAAACTTAACCATCAACTCCAGTTTGTGCTAATGGTATACTTCTGGATGGGGGGGGGGGTATCCATTAGGACATGATCAACCCACCAGGAGTAACACTTTTAAAGATAACTGCCTCTCCCTCCTCCAGAGGTCACCAGCTGTCTATGGTTCATCCTACTTTATGCTAGAATTCTGACTGACTTAATCTTGTAGTGGTCTTATGCAAGCAACTACTGCTGCTATAAATTTATGAGTACAGTGATCCTGTCATATCCAGAAGGCAAAGTTTTGCTTTGGCCTTCCCTGGTCTTGGTTCTTAGAGTCTTTCCATACTGTCTTTTTCAACGGTCTTTGAACTGCGTGTGTGTGTGTGTGTCTGTTGGTTGAGGCTGCTTGTTTGTTTCTGGCTCCTCAGCCTGAAAATAATCACACAGACTGTCTAGGCAGCAAGATGTTTCTTTCTGTTGACTGAGGTTTCTGTCCTGCCTGGTCCCGCAGCTGTTCAGTCCCAAATAAACACACAGAGGTCTACATTAATTATAAACTGGCTGGCCTATTAGCTCAGGCTTCTTATTAACTAATTCTTACATCTTAAACTAGCCCATTACTCTTGTCTGTGTTAACAATGTGGCTTGGTACCTTTATCAGTGTCTGTCAATTCTAGAGTTTTAGAAGTTGCTTACAATGTACTTCCTGTTTACTTAGGTAATATTATATTCTTTTGGAGTCTTTGATGGAGTTAAAGAATAGATAATTATGGTTTTCCTTAGTTTTGATAAAAGATAAAGCAGATATAAATTTTGTAACTAATTCTTACTTAATACCTGCTTTGTTGTATGTAATTTTGCTATGTTAAAATTAAAACCTTCCTTTTTATTTTATACAGAAATGGGGAGGTAATGTGGGATTCCCTTCTGTATGCTGTGATTGCCATTAGTTAATGAATAAACTGCTTTCGGCCTCTGGCAGGGCAGAAGAGAGCTTGGAGGGGAACAAAACTGAATGCTGGGAGAAAGAAGGTAGAGTCAAGGAGAAGCCATGTAGCCCCAGTAGAGACAGATGCCTGGATGGAACCTTGCTGGTAAGCCACAGCCATTTGGTGATACACAGATTAATAGAAATGGGTTAAATTAAGATGTAAAAGCTAGCCAATAAGAAGCTACGGCTATTGCCAAACAGTATTGCAATTTATACAGAGTTTTGTATGATTATTTTAGGAGTCTGGGCTGCTGGAAACAAATAAGCGGCCTCCACTAATGTGTGTGTGTGTGTGTGTGTGTGTGTGTGTGTGTGTGTGTGTGTATGAAATAGATATATCATTGGTGGCTAAGCACTCTACTAACACATACCCTGCACTTTTACTACTTATGAGTCTTTGTGTTAACCATCATCTACTTCACAAAAAATTTCTCTAATAGTGCCTGAGAGCTTCTCTAATCTACAGCTAGAGAGATAGGGTTTTAGAGGGTGGTTTAATACTATATATATTTAGTAGACTAATCATAATTGGTTTATTCCTCTGACCATAAGCCCCCAATGAAATGTTTTCTTTATAAGACTTGTTGTGATAGTAGTGTCTCTTCACAGCAAGAGAAACCTAAGAAATTGTGCAACACAGGAGTATTTAGAAATGGAGATTTCATAAGGTCCATGGGAAACTGAATACTTTTATACTTAAATTTAATGGATCCTGGATAGTCACATACAAATATTATTGGTCAAGGGGTTTGTATAATAGTAATGAAGTAACATGGCCTCAGAAGACCTGTTTATTCAGATAGCTGGGCCATCAGTCCTTTCCTCTGGGTTTAGGGAAGGACAGTTGTCACATGAGAATCTTGTGACTTGCTTGAAGAGTATAAAAGCTATAGAATGCCTTTAAACCCAGACTTCATACATGAAGGAAGGAGGAGGCAGCTTTAAAAAGTGTCAGTCTTTCAAATTTTCACACTAGGAGGTAGCTCCCATAGCTCTCCACAAGAACAGGAACTTGGCCTCAGGTTCTGTTTTGTATCCTGGCCGTAATCCTACTACCTGGCACCCAGTAGGAACTAACTAAATACACACTGAGTAGAGGAGCCTGTGTCATGAGAACAGAACCCTGGAATACAACAATTAAGGGAAAAGGCACATCTACAGAGTTACCCAATCAGATTATTGCAGATTAAATTGTATCTCTCAGAATTTTGCTGGGATTGTCACTGCAATTTACTGTTTGGTACCAAAGAAAAGCTTTGTCAAGTGTGTGCAACTGACTCTTTTTCCCCCATTTTAATGTGGATTTAACATAGTCTTTACTAAGGAAAAAAGTAATGTCTTAAATATAATTAAATAAAGCTTTATCATTTTATTAATTAAGATGTATCTTTTGATTAGTCTAACTAAATATTAAATTTAAGACATATGTAAACTGAAAGTTCACTATCGTGGAACTCTGAGGACTTCAAGGCCCATGATGCAGATTGATGCATGATGTTGTATAGGCGCAAGGGAGCCCTGTCCAGACTCTCTGAGGACCCAGTGCTTCTTTGCATTTTCAGAGTAGATAGAAGTGAACCACATAGACTTCGTCAACTGCAAAGAGTAAGCTGTGCATATTTTAAATTTGTGTGACCTTTTCCTCCAGAAATTTCAGGGCACCAAACTTTTAACACATTCATTCCTTAAGTAATTTTATGATGCAAAGAAGATGAGAAGGTCAAACACTTTACAAGAAGTCTGCTGGCCAATGGCAGCTGAATGTGTTAGGTGTCAGTAGAACTTCTAGTCAGTATTAACGAGCAGCACATAGCCCTTCGGTATTGCCAGAACAAGAGCATGCTGGGAAATAGGTCAAATGACCCCAGGGGGATTGGGTATTATAGCCAGCTTTCTTGAAGTATGGGAGAGAAAGCAGTACACAGCGATATTTTCTAAGCTAAAGCCATAGGTTTTTATTCATACAGATAACTTTCACCAGAGTCCAACCTACATACAGACATTTACTCTTGTTGTGGAATAATCTTTTTATACACTGTGAAAATGTATTGCTCTCATTAGTTTAATGCAGATATAAATTGCCAACAGCTAGGTAGGAAGAGGTTAGGCAGAATTTGTGGATGGGGAGAGAGACACAAGATGAACATGTGGTACTGAAGAAAGATACCAATCCACATGGTAGAACTTAGGTTAAAATATGGGTTAATTTAAGTTGTTGAGCTAGTTAGTAACAAGCCTAAGCTATGGGCTGAGCATTTATAATTAGTAATAAGTCTCCATGTCGTTATTTGAGAGCTGGCTGGCAGGACAGAAAATATTGTTTAAATGCCTTGTGTGAATTCAGGCATTTTTAAGAATGGAACATTCTTTTCACGTATTCTGTTACTTATTACTGTTTACCTTCTTTCACTGATCAAATATTGCAGGGTTTTATTAACTGTTTTGTTTTTTGGGTTTTTTTTTTTTTTGAACACTTAAGCCTCACATGCAGCTTTTGATGTCCTTCCTTAAAACAGAGCCACCGTGACTGTTCTGAAGTAAAGAACTTCACACACAAGTTAAGAGTGGCAAAGAGGTGGGGTTAATTTTGCAGCATCTTAACAGCGTGAGCACAGGAGCTGAAGAACACAGCTTGGGCAGGGAAGGGGCTGTTCATACCATGGTGTTGTCATGGCTTATTTTTCCAAGTCAAGGGCATGTACTTCCCATTGATGCAACCAAACTCTTAGAGGAGAGATGAGCAAAGACAATGGAGCATAGGCAGTCACGTAATGAAGAGGGAGCTGTGTTTCTCCAAGATGTCACAAAGGATGTTTAATGTGATGCTTGGTTCAGAACAAGGTTTTGTCTTTCCTGAAGATATTTCCATATATAACATTAATATATGTATCTATGTGTGTGTATACGTGTGTGCATTTGGTGTATAGATGGTTTAGGGATCAACCTAAATGCATCACCCTCGGGAACCTGTATCTTCCTCAAGGCAGGGTCTTTCATTGGTCTGGAGTGCCTCAGATGGACTTAGCTGGCCAGTAAGATCTGGAGAGCCTCCTGTCTCCACCTCTCTGGGCTAGGATTGCAGGTGCACACTTGCATACCTGGGATTGCACACCTTGGATTGCAGGTGCACACTAGCACACCTGTTATTTTACATAGATTTGGGGGTTGATCTCAAGATCTTATTTTCGAGCACTTTACTGACAGCAATTTCCCCAGCCCCAAGTCAGATTTTAGACATGTGTGATTGTAAACAAAAGTTTTCCTTATAGCAGCACCCCACCCTTCAAGTTTAATGTCTAGGTGATGGCAAAGGTAATTTTCTGAGTTACATATATGTGTCCTCTGAAAGAAATTAATTAAAGTCGCTGCTTTTGGTTTTAAAATGTAGTTGGTGTCTGAATTATGAAAAAAAATCTGTGGAGTGTTATTTGTTCTGGAAGTGAAAAGAGGTTACAATACAAATTTGAAAACAATATTTGAGTCTCTAGACCATGTGAAATAATCTAACTCATGAAGGCATATGGCTGCTGTCAAAGTTAATAAAAGGAAGAAAAGAGCCCTCATGCTTTGGAGAAGATATTTGACATCTGAATCCCAAATCTACAGGATTTCCAGAAGAGATTAAAGGGAGCCTTTTGGTTTCTCAAATCCCTGGAGAGGAGATATGTTGGAAGCGTGTGCAAAGGTCATGGCAGAGATCTGTTGAGCAGCCTGAGACCAGACACTCTGGAAAGCCGGGTGGAGATGTCATCAAGCTGGTTGTAGAAGAGATGTTGTCTGTTTAATTCATTCTTTGGGGTATCAGTATAGGCACTCCTTCTTCATAGCCAGTTCTTCTTTGGACCAAAGACCATGAGCTCCTGTGTGCCCTTCTTTATCCTTAGGAGTGCCCCCTTCATCCTGGATGGCACGGAGTCCTTTCATCCACCACACTGCTAGTGAGAGAAGAGTGGGGGAACTGACTCTTCTCAGCACTGACAGTAGGGCAGTGCACTTTGACGCTACAAGCCCCAAGACCAGAGCTTGGGTTGCTTTGACAAGACCTGACAATTTACCTCCTGGCATTTTCTCCAGAGTGGCTCTAAAATATTGTACAACATTGACTTGTTTGTAACTGCCGTGTTTCAAAGATTGTACTTCCCCTTACATCTTTTTTTGGTCACGATGAGAAGAGATGGTTATAACTTTTACCTTATGATCTTTATGATATTATAGATTCATGGACCACTGAACTGAAGTCCACATTGGCAATCCTTCCTCAATTCAGAGCATTTCCTACTACTCCTCACTTCGTTATCTTAGTTCCCGTCTCCTGTGCCAACCAATGATCAGTTGTCTCCCAAGGAGTTTCCAAGGAAGTGCATTAATCAGCTCAATTACTCAAACAGCTCTGTTAAAAAAATATTGTCATCTGTTAGCATGCCCACAGCCCTACAGTAAAATTGTGGGCAAGCCAACCTCAGGACTCTGAAACCCTTTGTTAGTATGAAATGCTATCTTTGATTCTTCAAACCAAATATGAAATTCCTCAGATCTCATACAGTCTTTGACTCTCTCAGGGGATTAGGTCCTGTGAGAAATTCTTGACTTTGCATTTATCTTTGAGGCCATAGTGTCCTATCAAAAAGCTTGTGAAGGACTCCCTTATTAGCACACAGCAGCAAGGGGTCCTTTCTTTCTCATAAGAATATCCAGCCTGTCTCGATTTTGTTTCCCATGTATGAGGATAAACAAGCAAACAAGAAATATTTTAAAGAATATTCCAAGATTGATACACAAATTCACCTGATTTACTTCTTCAAGTATTAGTAAGTCTGGTCCTACCTCCTAGATTTCTATGACTTCCAATAAATACTTTCTTTAAAAATAATGTTTTGGTATCCCTGGCTATAAAATCATATGTCAAAAGCATTACTGTGCCTCTAGATGTGTGGGTAAGCCGGGAAGCTTCTGAATGCCGGTGTCTGGACTCTGTTCAGCGATTCAAACATCACAGCAAGGGTAGCTTTATGACCCATGTAGACACCTCAGTGTTTGGAAACTTCACTGTCCAAATCACTATGATTGATCCTAGAGCGTGAAGAGGGTCACAGATAACGTACTGATTTATGCACAGGTGTTCCTTTAAAATGCCCTGGTCAGTGAAAATCAACTCAGATATAACTCAGCCCTGACTTTTCAGTGGAAACAAGTGTGAGCAGTTTCTTATGAATTATTTGTCCCTATCTCCTTTCTTTAAGGGCATGATGTGCTGTGTGAGCCTTCGCCTCATACGTGCGTCTTTGGCATGTGCTTATAATATTACTGAGATTTCTTAAAGTCTTATACTAATATTTCAGGAAGTCGAACAGTCCTGTGTTTGTAATCTCTTGAAAGAGTCACCATCAAGAGGCTTAGGCCTGCAGCAGTTAGGGAAATCGATCACCCTGTGCATTAGGGAGCAGTTGTCAATTGAGCACCTCCCTCCATTAAAGGGATAACCCCCACGGAGCTGCAGAAGGTTCTTTGGTTTAAGAACATTAAAAACAGTTCCCATCAGGAAAGAAAAAAGAAAAAAGAAAAGGAAAGAAAAAATATCTATTGCTTTTTCTTCTTGAAAAGTGCTTTAACTCTTACTTCGGGTTTTTAGCATATTTCCTAAAAGAAGAAAGATTCATGAAATGGTTTGATGGTCTTCCCACACAGGACTCACACCAGTACTATCAAATATGTAACTTGCCCTATCAATTAGAATAGAGACAGACAAACAGACAGACAGACAGACAGACAGACAGAGACAGAGCCCCCATACCCACATCTTCAATCAATGGATGAATGGATGATAGAGCCAGAAGAGCTGATGGCAGAGTTTTAGTCTAAAAAGATGGTGATGCTTCACTTGTGTCTAAAGGCAGCAGATGATGTGCCAGTCCAAGAGCCTCAGGAAGGGGAGTCCCCTCTTAAATCACCATTTTTTTTCTATTCATGTGTTTTATTGATTGGGCAGGGCCCATTAGGAGAGCAATCTGCTTTCCTCAGTCTACTAATTTAAATGAAAGTCTCATCTAGAAGTAGCCACACAGACAGTCCAGGGTAATGTTTAGGTCAGTGCTCCATGGCGTACTCAAGTGGATACATAGAATTAGCCATTCACCTGTTCTGGCTAATAATATTCACTCCAACATAAAGTTCAATCTGTCTTGGGTAGGCCCCACGACAACATGGGTATTCTTTAGAAATTTTAAATCCTCCTCATTGTTGATTCAGTAGCTCTATTAAAACACCCTTTATGGGATGGAAAGATAGTGGAGTTGCTAAGAGCAGTTGCTGCTCTTTCAGAGGACCCAAGTTCAAGTTCCAGCACCTACATGGTCTAGGGGATTTGAGGTTACCTTCTGGCCTCTACAGTTACTACATACACATACACATGCTAGCAAAACACTCATTCATACACATTAAAATCTTTTTTATAATAATTTATTTATTTTTATTTTATGTGCATTGCTACTTTGCCTGCATGTATGTCTGTTTCAGGGATCCCCTGAATCTGGAGTTATAGACACTTGTGAACTGCCATGTGGGTGCTGGGCATTGAACCTGAGTCCTCTGAAATAGCAGACAGTACTCAACTGCTGAGCCATCTTTCCAGCCCCTCTCTCCCACATTAAAAATCTTAACAAACCTTTTACAGGTGTGCTACTTGTGCTGATAAGAATAAAATCTTGGCTGGCAATATCTATTTAACATCCATCTGCCATCTATCTGCCTACTTGTCTCCCTGGATTTAGGTTCTAAATATCAACAAAGAAAGATAAAAGTAGCCCTTGTCATCCAAGAACGACTCGGTACTGACACAGGGACTGGAGTTGCTAGAAGCTGGCCTTGCTATCTTCTTTTCAAACAACTTCACGAGATCCTAGGATTAAAGGAGACTACTCTGTGACTGCTGTAAGATAGAACAGGGCCCCTCTCTGATCTTATGTTTGAACATAGATGGTAATATAGGTATCTTACCAACTTACTTCACTCTTAAAACAACTATTAGACATAGCTGTAAACTATCACTTGGCCCCACATCCAAATGATGGAGGCTTCCCATTGGCTAAAAAAGAAACTGCCTGGCCCATTTGATTGGCCAGCCCTTAGGTGGGCGGAGTAGACAGAACAGGAAGAAGGAAGTGATGGCTTAGTCAGATGCTACGCCTCTCCTAAGTTAGACAGACCGCCATGCCTCTCCTCAGGGAGAGAGATGCAATGAAGCTCCAGCCCAAGATGGACATACGCTAGAAACTTCCCGGTAAGACACCATTCATGGTGTTACACAGATTATTCGATATGGGTTAGTCAAGATGTGAGTAAGAGGCTGAAAATAATGGGCCAGGCAGTCTTTAAAAGAATACAATTTGTGTGTCGTTATTTCGGGGTATAAGCTAGCCGGTGACCGGGAGCTGGGCAGCGGGAACGCGGTCCATCTGCCCCTCACTTCATCCAAAAAGTGACCCAAGTGATAAAAATGGTCCCAGCATATCTCCATGCTCACTCACAAGTGTGACGGCTGCCTTCTCCACCAGGGACCTAGCTCACGCAAGGCTTCTCTCTAAAGCACGGCAGTTAGTGAGACACCCAACCATGGGGGCCTTTTCTTTCAGCACTAAGTCCAGAGCACAGCCTTGCTTCCTGAATCTACCAGAGTCCATAGCAAGTTCTCTCTAGTGAATCTGCTTCAAATGTCCAGTGGCTCTCCATGGTGAGCATTTTATTTTCACTGCACTGAGTCATGACTCATTCTTTTAACTCTAGTCTGTTCCCAGTAACCCTTGACAGAAACGGACCTTTGCAATTCCTTACATGTCTTTCGACATTTGAGATTCTTCTGTGGAGAATTCTCTGTTTAGATCTGTGCCCCTTTTTAAAATTGGATTATTTGGTATTTTAATGTCTAGTTTCTTGAATTCTTTATATATTTTAGAGATAAGTCCTCTGTCTGATGTGAGGTTGGTGAAGATCTTTTCCCATTCTATAGGCTGCTGTTTTGTCTTATTGACTGTGTCCTTTGCCTTACAGGAGCCTGTAGTCCACGGCCCCAGAGAAACTAGGTAACAAGGAGAATCCTAAGAGAGACATGTGTGGATCCCCCTGGGAAAGGGAAATGGAAAAGATCTTCTGAGGAAAAAAAAAAAAGATCTTCTGAGGAAATTTGGAGCATGGTGGGAGGGAGAAGAAAAAGCAGAAAGGGAGAGGAAGGAGAGAAGGGGAGGGGGAGGAGAACAAGAGGGAATAGGATGGTTAAGATGGGGGAGGAGAAAGCGTGTGTGTGTGTGTGTGTGTGTGTGTGTGAGAGAGAGAGAGAGAGAGAGAGAGAGAGAGAGAGAGAGAGAGAGAGAGAGAGAGAGAGAGCATGGAAAGAGATTGTGGGAGTCATTATGGGAGTAGAATGAAAACCTGGTGTAGTAGGAGCGACGGACTGCGTCCCACCACCTAGCTAGCTTTACACCCAAAATAACAACACACAAATTGTATTCATTTAAACACTGCCTGGCCCTAAAGGCTCTAGCCTTTTACTGGCTAACTCTCATATTTTGATTAACCCATTTCTATTAATGTATGTAGTACCACGAGGTGGTGGATTACTGGGAAGGATTTTTAGCCTACATCCATCTCGGGTCGGAGAATCATGGTGACTGACCTCACTGCCTTCTTTCTTCCAGCATTTGGTTCTGTCTGTCTACTCCGCCTACCTAATTTTCTGTCCTATTAAAGGGCCAAGGCAGTTTCTTTATTAACCAATAAAAGTAACACATAGACAGATGACCCACCTCTATCAACCTTCCACCAGAGAAATCCCCAGGAACCCAGAAGGATGACCCCAGCTAAGACCCTAAGCAATAGTGGAGAGGGTACCTGAACTGGCCTTCCCTAAAATCAGATTGATGATTACCTTAACTGTCATCATAGAACCTTCATTCAGCAACTGATGGAAGCAGATGCAGCAATCCACAGCTAGCACTGGGCTGAGCTTCCAGATATCAGTCAAAGTGGGAGAGCAGCAATAACATGAGCAAAAGGGTCAAGTCCATGATGGGGATACCCACAGAAACAGCTGACCTGAGCTAGTGGGAGCTCACTGACTGTGGACTGCTAGTGGGGGAACCTGCATCAGATCAAACTAGGCCCTCTGAATGTGGG
Organism: Arvicola amphibius; assembly: GCF_903992535.2. Taxonomy (NCBI): domain Eukaryota; kingdom Metazoa; phylum Chordata; class Mammalia; order Rodentia; family Cricetidae; genus Arvicola; species Arvicola amphibius. The sequence continues at coordinate 60,954,878 of NC_052052.2, read as the reverse complement.
TGACAATTGTTTGGCTGGGGCAGACTGTGGGGCCACTGGCAGTGGAACCAAGACTTATCTCTAGTGCTTTGATTGACTTTTTGGAACCCATTCTCTTTGGAGGGATAACTTGCTCAGCCTAAATATAGGGGGAAGGCCTTGGTCCTGCCCCAAAGTGATGTGCCTGACTTTGTTGACTCCCCATGGGAAGCCTTACCCTCGCTGAGAAGTGGATGGGGGTGAGGTGGAGTGGGGAGAGTGGGTACTGGGATGTGTATGTAAAATGGGAAAAGATGCTTTTAAAAAACTAATTAATTAAAAATGCCATTCTAATTAAAAAAAGAATCATGCATAATTTTACTTTAGACCTTTGCTGAGAGTCAGCCGAGGACTTCTCTGCCTGCACCAGGACCCTCAAACCAGTGTTCCTGCACACATCTGAACTCCCTGTTCTGAGTCTGCCCTCATCAGAATGAGAAATTCACACTATCCAGGATCTCTGATACTTCTGTGAAGGTCTCTTTAATTGGGCTCATTTTGCTTCTTAGAAATGGAGTACACTGGGAGTTGTTATCTGATATAATTTAATTTTTTTCATGGTTAAATTATTTTCCAACTTTATAGCACATGGTGCTTTGGCCTGACCACTTGCCATGAGCGTCTGGAACGCTGTTTGTCTAAGAGTGAAAGTCTCTAAGTACAGGATGGGAAACGTCTGACAGTGCTCCCTGCAGCCAGCCTTGGGAGTGAGAGCGTTCAGGACCCTTCCTAAGATGAGCATTCTTGGGAGAACCTAATCCTTGGGCAGCCAGAATCTTTCTCCCACAGGACTGAGGTAACTGGGCAATTCAACGGTTGGATGAGAGATGTGAAATTCACCTTTGGTTTGAAGAACCAAGGCTGGGATGGCACACCAATCAAGGGTTTGGGAGTCCTGAGGTTGTGGTTGTAACAGTTTAGCCTTTTTGTAACTGCAGCACATGCCAGTCCCTAAAGCTAACAAGTGATACCAAGCTGCAGCCCTGCCTAACACACAGCTTTCTCCCAAGGAAATTTGGGATCTTGTTTATGTGTTCTTAAGAATACCTTTGTTTTGTTTTGTCTGACTGTTCCTACATACTGTTGTCTGGTCTCTTTGGAAAATTTTGAAGACAAAGTTACAGACATACCATCCTTCTAAGTAGAACCATTTAGTTCTTGCGAGATCTCCTCAACCTAGAGTGCCCTTCTTCCAAGCCAACTTCTGCCCCCTCCACCATGTCCACTGAGCACAAAGCTAACTGTATACTGGTACTTACAGGAGAAAATCACAAGGGATGGTGTGGACATACTGGGGTCATTTTGTAAGCTTTGGACAAAAACAGTAGATCTATGGAAAAAGTAAAAAAAAAAAATCTTTGTGAGAAAATATCCCCCTTACCTAAAAGACAAGGCCATTTTGTCTGACATGGAGCTGCGCTCTTCTTTGTCTCTATTCCTCCAGGACTGGCAACTGAGGTCTTTAATTGTCTGCTTTTGTAAAGTATTGTCGTTCCACTTGTCGTTTCTCTTTTCTGTAAACACTAAAGAACTACTTAAAACCATTCGTTTTCATACATGGTAAAAAGATCTGATACAGATAGATAGCAAATCTTCCCTAACCTAAAGAAAAAGTTTTTAGGTTGTGTTTGTGTTTAAGAGATGTAGAAGTCATTGTACAGCCTTTGTTTATATCTAGATAGTAAGGAACGTTCTGAATTACAAGATAAAAGAGTTTTGGAAGCATTTTAAAATTGCTACATGGAAATACTATTAAATATTTTGATTTGTTCAAAAGTGGGTTAAATGTCGACTAGTTCAAATAATCCTACATTATTCTAGGGATTAAATGAATTTGCCACTTCTTTCATAGCTTCTCTAGAATGAAAGGGTATTTGTATGTATATATACACATACTAAATTAAATATAATGATAATCAGTGTCCATTTAAAGGCTTATTTATTAAAATTTACAAAGTTTTAAGTAAAAATTGCAGTGATAGCTAAATTATACTACTTTTCAGACCCTTAATTTAATTTTAGATATGATGATTAGATCTATTTAGAAAGTATCTTTAAATACCTCATCAGTCAGTGAGTACATTTAGATGAGAAACAAGACAAGCAAATCTATTAAAAGTATGTGGCTCTTATTTCTTTTGTTGTTATTGTTTATTATGTGTATGATGGGGGTGCACATGTGCCTCTCCACGCACACATGGAGGCCAAAGAACAACTCTGTGGAGTCAGGTTCTCTATGTTCATCTGTATGTGGGTTCCAGGGATTAAACTCATGACACCAGTCTTGTACTGCAAGAACTTTTGTCTGCTCTACCATCTTAAAATAACAATAAATTAAAATAGAAATATCTTGGATGATAAAATAAAGCACTTAGCACAACAGCTTTATGGAACAAGCCTTGCAGAACAATAAAAGATGAGATTGACTAGACTTTCCTAAATATTCCAACCTTTAGGTAAATTGGTATAGACTTTGCCTACTTAAGTAGCATGTAAAATTTACTTTGGGTAAATAACACAAGTTAAACACACTGGCATCCTTATCTCTCAGCCACCGATCACTTTCAAATTCAAAGGACTGTGTTATGAATAAGCACAATCACTAGAAAAATCATTGTGAATCCAGAGATCTTCCAGGAATTTGACATTCACAAATATTTCCTTTCATTCCCCGAGGGTGTATTTTAGGAAGGCTTACTGATGAGAATGAAGTTCTTACTTTAGTCTAGTTGTCCTAGGTTTTCTCCCATGGAGAGGCAGTGTGTGTGTGTGTGTGTGTGTGTGTGTGTGTGCGTGTGCGCGCGCACACACACACACACTTGCGCGCACTCACACACGTGAACACATGTGCAGGATTGTGGAGTTGAAATCAATGTATCGCAAGGGAAGAAGGTTAGAATGAACTAAGACTGATGAATCAGAGTTGAAGAATCTGGATAGCTCAGCGGAGAGCACCCAGAAGCAACGACTCCAGTACAAGAGTGCACAACAACCTACAACTCAGATCTTGGTTTCCAGTAACAGTGCTTCCTGGAACACTGGCTGATCCAAGAAATGGAGCAAAGACATACGTGAGATGTGCCTCAAAACACCGAGTAGTATGAGAAAGAGAAGAGAAGCTTAAGAAAAGAAAACGTGTCAATGGGAGTATGTCAGAGGGTTTTAAGAGCACTGTAATCAACCAAATAAATAAAACTGGCCATGGTGGTGCGTGTTTATAATCACAGCCCTTGGGAGGCTGAGGCAGGAAGGTTGGGAGTATAATGCCAGGTTAACCATATAGCCATTTTGGGGTACATAGCTAGCACATGTGTCAATCAATCAATCAATCAATTAATCTAGTAACACTCAATTGTAACCCATTGTATAAAATATATATTTATAACCCCAAATAGACACAAACAAGTGATTAAGAAAACAAGTGAATGAGGGTGACTAAACCTCCCTGAATGAATGCCAAATAACCTCCATGTGTTGTGTTGACGGAATTCACCTTGAGAGGAGATAAGGATGAAGATTTACCCTTGTGTTTTTCCTCCCGAGAACTCCAAAGCATAGCTAAAACATGGGGAAGACCAGTGGCACGTTATCCAAAAGGCCTCAAGACTGCTGTGGTGACCAGAAACAAGCTAGGATGTCATACCCAAGAACAGATGACAATGACATCATAACTGAACATATGGTGTCTAGGTGGAATTCCGGATCAGCAAAAGGACCTTGGGGGCTCAGAGTGTAGTGCAGCTGTTGTGTGCTCACCCAGCATGTGTAGGCACTGGGGTTAAGTCCTTGGCACTGAAAAGGGGAATGAGATATTAGGTATTAAGAAAAAGGAAATTTGAAAGACTGCATGAATTAGTTAATAAAAATGCATCAATACGGATTTGCTGATTCTAGGAGAGGCTTCCAATCCAAAGTCCTGTTTCTTTGAAAGCTGACTGCTGGGATAAGCACCTTGGCACCCTCACTGAGCTCTCTGGACTTCCCCCATGGAGAGTGTTCTTCGTCACTGCAGCAAGTGTTCAACTGTGAGTTGTTCCTGGCAGTCTCTCTCTGCGGTCCAGTCAGATGGCCATTGCCCGTTCACGTGCAATTCATTGACGAGATTCAGATGCATGTTTCTTCAGTGTAATTCTTGGTATTACTTTGCAACTTAGTATTTGTTTAAAAATTCTCATTCCATGCCCCTCCCTGCAAAAACAAAACAAAACCCGCATTGTTTTTAAATGGCATAGATTCTCCAAAACGACTAAGTATTTCTCTAATTGACCTCAAGATGGCAGACTTGAATAAAAGATATTTCCATTCTGAAGCCCTGGCTTTTCAATGGCTCTCTCTGAAGCTAGAATTAGAAGTCACTTCACTATATCTTTCTGGGTTTTAAAACAACATATCCAAACTTCTTCTGCATTTTCTTCCTCGATGGTTTATTTCAAGGACAAAACTTACTCAAATTTCTTCCTAGGACATTGAAGCCAGTTGGAAAGGTCAAAAGGGATCTTGAAACGGAGTAAAATGGGAGAAACTCAAGTTATGATAAGACAGGTCATGGGTGTCTTTGCTAATGTTGCTCCCTGAAAGCTGGGCTCCATTCTTAGGAATGTTAAAAACACTTTGACCTCAAAGGACCTCACAACTTTGCTGTAGCTGACTGGACTGTATGTATTTCTTTTGGATGCTTTGAGTTCTTGTGCCATGAAAATTATTGAAAAAGTAAACAACAAAGAACTCTAGCTGGTGACTTGGGTCACCAGTGTCTGAAGAATCCCCCAAATGAGTAAAGCAATGCTTTTACTCAACTTCATTTTTTAAAAGTCTGTCATATGTTGTTGCCTTTCTTTGACTGGCAGGTTAATAGGACATGAGAGCCAGGTGTTTAAAGTTCACATCTAATTCTGCTTCTCCTGGTTATTTCTGAACCATTTCTGCAGAATAGGATTATGATTATTCCCAGAGTTTCAGCTGAGAAGATATTAAGTTTAATTTAGGACAAAGGACAAATAGACTACACAAACACACACACACACACACACACACACACACACACACACACACACACACACACACACACACACACACACACACACGAGATGCAGTTACACCAAAACATGCATATAGATACTGACTTTCTTCCTGCCTCATGGGCTGATGATGAGGGAGAAGACACCATGAAGAAAGGTGAGTGCTTCCATGGCTGCTCTGGGTTATGGGCATCAAAACGGACACAGAATTCTGAAAGAATCTGAGGAAATACCCAATTATCATTTAGACCTCATGCAATACTTACTCAGAAGCAGCTGAATACAGCTGCCCTCTGTCTGCAAATATACTGAATAGAGATCAATTGGTTCATTGTTTTTGTCAAACTCCAAGGCACATAACCCTAATATCTAAAAACCACGTTGCCAGAGAAAGGCAGTTGACTTTTGTTGTGGAGAGCAAACTATGTGGGCTCAGCTGGAAATTGGGAGTCCCTTCTCTTTTCCAAGAAGCGTTCCTTTTAGAAAACTCTTTACAGGGTTTCTTTATTAATTAAACAATGAAACAGCAGATAGATAGAAACACTCCTACATCAGGGTTTCACATTCAAAACAAGCCTTTCAGTTGGCCAATCTTTTCCATGTGGGTTCTTTCGGCTGCCAGTGTCGTTGCTACTTTGATTTGTAGGCTTGCTTTCCTGAATGGCAAACTTGTAACCCAGGAAGACACGAGATCTCACTGGACATTGAACGAAACAAGCCATCTTTATCAAACGAGTTCAAGAATACATCAAAGGGCTGTTCTCAGTAAAACACAGCATCGCTGATGTCAGTGAACACTGGAGGGCAGTCACACACAGAGCATGATGTCTCTTTCCCCTTAAACTCTTAATGGAATGAACTAATCATGCTGTACCACAGTTCTCTGCATTGAAGGTGATTTCCCCAGTAGTTTTCTACCGTTTCAGCCAACAGACGAGCTCCATTCGCTCCCATTTCATTGTACAATGACCGAAGTGTGTGCTTCTTTCTATTTGCATCCTCAAATCAGAGCATCCTGCTTTGAGAGCAGCAGGAAAGATGAGCCAGGGCTGGGGCTGTACAGGCTATTTCCTGGCTATTGGGATGTGTTGCAGCATAGATAGAGCTTGAGGAGATGTGGCTTCTGGTTGGCAGCTCTATTTGGACTGTGTTCACCTTGAAACAGTTGTGGCGAAGCAGCCCTGTGGGGAAGAGGTCATGAGAAGCAGCACAGGAGAAGTGAGGAGACCTGTATCCCTGTGGTGCTGGAACAGATGGAGGACAAGCGCTGCAGGAACTGGCCATTCTCCAGACGGACACGACATGAGTCCCTGTGCATAGCCAGCTCCAGCAGCACACACAACAGCATCCAGGCCCTGGCTTTCCACCCTTGGCCCAAGCATGGATGATGCAGTTAGTCTCAAGGACCAGAGCCACCTTCATCACTCTGGGACCTAGGGCAGGGAGGGGCACTACAGACCAATCTAGAAAAGGAGAGTATCACATCACTGAAACTTTGGAAAGCTACAAGCTTATACAGAACACAGAAGAGACCAAAAGTGATAAAGATCTGATAGCTCTGTCCTGGAAAATAGTTAAATATTAATCACTGACTGTATAGGGTTCCTGCTGCATGCAGGCAGTGTTAAAAATCATTCCCTGGTGGTGGTGCTGCACGCCTTTAACCACAGCACTCAGGAGGCAGAGGTAGGTTCTTCATGACTTCAAGACCAGCCTGGTCGACAAACTAAGTTCCAAGACAGCCAGAGTTATTACACCCTGTCTTGGGGGGAGAAAAAATTCATTCAGTCCTTGTGAAGATCTACTACTAGGTACCACAATCCTCATAGCCGGAGTACCTGGCGCAAAAAGATGTGAAATGACTCTGCTGAGGACACCCTGGCTGTAAGTGCCACACCTGAGAGTGAGCCCAGGCATCTGCTCCTCACGGAATGCGAAACACGATGCATCTTTCTGGAATGAAAGGAAATGATTTCGAGTTTTAGTGCCCGGGTTTTCTGATAAGTCAGCTGAATACCTACATTATATATTTGCTGAAGGAAAAATGCTGTTTTACACTTACTCAACTAATTTGAAATTCCTGTTTGGATTTTTACCTGAATCTCAGCCCTACTTCCTGTCTACAAGCACTGTTTTAGCTTAACGTTTATACATTTTTTTCATAGAAATCAGACACCACTGGTGGCAACTCTCATCTTTCTGATCTTTTTAGCATTGGAGATGTCTGGCATGGAGTCTAAGCAAAGAATGTGTTCAACAAATATTTAGCAGTGATTTGAGCAGCTTCAATAAATATTTTTTTCTTGAGTAACTATTATGGGTGAAAGGCACATCTGCTAGAAGTGCTTGTTGTACTTTAGATCATAACAGGAAAGCAAATTGCGTAAATATTTTAAAGGATGAGAAAACCCATAAGATTTATTTTCATTGTGAGTACATTGTTAAGAGTCATTGATGGTTTCCTAGCAGTCCATATATGTAACAGAATTATGAATAACAAATTCTGTATCCCCAATAGCCTAAGTGCCTGCATAACTATCTTATTTCTGCTTTCCAGCAACTCTTATTATTCACATCTTACAGATGAATAAGCTGACTTTTGAGGTGGGCAGGAACCTCACAGAACTGAGCAGAATTGGAATGTTTCTAGCTCTAAACCCTCCTTTCTTTCTACTATACATTATCAAATAAAGAATTCATTCTAGGGCTGGAGAGATAGCTCAGTGGTTAAGAGCATTGCCTGCTCTTCCAAAGGTCCTGAGTTCAATTCCCGGCAACCACATGGTGACTCACAACCATCTGTAATGAGGTCTGGTGCCCTCTTCTGGTCTGCAGACAGAATATTGTATACATAATAAGTAAATAAATAAATATCTTTTAAAAAAGAATTCATTCTAGCCAAGTGTAGTGGCTCACAACAGTAACACAAGATTCAGGATTTGATTTGGTGGATGGAAACAGTGTGATTTATTTCCTTAAAAAAAGGCAGTATGGAGATTTCTGGCTGTTGTTGATGTTCTCACCAGTGCTGAGAGGTTTTCCTGGCCTTTCCCTCAGAGCTGCAAGATTCAGGGGAAGAGAAAGGAATGTAGCATTTGCTCAAATCCAGAAGCTTGCCTGGAAACTCCATGACAGATTAGCCAAGCAGAGCTGGGAAGGAGAAGGAGGAAGGTTTGGTGTAAACTTCTGAGCAGTGTCTGGACACAGTGTTTTCTGGTTCATTAATGGATCTCCACAAAACCACCTCTGCAGATTCCTGGGTTGATGACCAGGCAATACTCTGGGCATCTCTTAGAATAGATTCTTGGTCAGAATAACTGAATTTTTAAAAATATGATTGGTTAGATTTTTTATTGGTTTTATTGAGCTATTATTTTTCTCTGTTCCCCTCTTTTCCTCTCCCCTCACCTTCTACCCTCTCCCATGGTCCCCAAGATCCCAATTTACTTAGGAGAGATCTTGTCTTTTTCTACTTCCCATGTAGATTAAATCCATGTCTGTCTCCCTTAGGGTCCTCATTGTTGTCTAGGTTCTCTGGGATTGTGATTTGTAGGCTGTTTTTTTGTGCTTTATGTTTAAAACCACTTATGAGTGAGTACATGTGATAATTGTCTTTCTAGATTTTTGAGTGAACTGAGCTACCCACTGGCCCTACCATTCAAGTCAATTGCAGGTCCTGAAGAGGACCTTCTGTAGCTCCAGGTCACAGCACTATGGTCACCGGATTTTTCTCTTGTCTGATTTTTGTTGTTCAGGTAGTGATGTGGGAGAGTCTTCTGTTTGTGTTGATTTCATTCGTTAATAAAGAAACTGCCTTGGCCCATTTAATAGGCCAGCCCTTAGGTGGGTGGAGTAGACAGAACAGGAAGAAGGAAGTGAGGTAGATGGTTCAGACAATCGCTATGCCTCTCCTCTCTGGGTCAGACGCGATGGAGCCAGCTGCCAGTTCAGATATGCTGAATCTTTCCCAGTAAGACACCACTCGTGGTGTTACACAGATTATTAGATATGGGTTAGTCAAGATGTGAGTAAGAGGCTGAAACTAATGGGCCAGGCAGTATTTAAATGAATACAGTTTGTGTGTTGTAATTTCTGGTGTAAAGCTATCCAGGCAGCAGGGAGCTGGGCGGCAGGAACACAGCCCGCTGCTCCTCACTACAAGGTAGCTTGGAGAGAATGTCAAACGAAGAATCAGAGATGATGTCTGCCCCTGCCTACTGCCCACTGAGAGATCTGGAGTACAACCATAAGACCCTCAAGCTTTCATTCATTAATACAAGATAGGGGTAGTTTTTATTCCTAGGTTACAGAAGGTACCAATCAGCATTCTGAAACTATGGGAATTTTACATACAGTGAAGGGTTTTTACCATCACTCAGTACAATGAGACCATCAAATTCGGTGACTGTGGCAACTCTTGGGTAGCAGGCTATAAGCCCCAAGGCTGGGCTGAGCTCTCCCCATCTCTGTCTCCTCAGAACTGATGCAATAGCCGGTTTCCCTAGTATAACACTTTTCCATAGTGCGTTGCCACAGTGAACCTTTTGCCCAGTTTTGTTGCTGCCATTGAAGGTACCATCTCAACTCCCACCTTGCACTGAGTCATCATGTCACGACATCTTCTCAGGGTCCCCTTGACCGTGACAGTTTAAAGTAGGAATTTGACAAATGTTTGTTCAAAGAATAGGAAAGTAAAATGATGTGTTTAAAAATTGATGGAAGACAACCTTAGACCAATAAGTTGTGGCCCTGTACCCTATGTCCCTATGTCTAACTGTCGCTGATACACCACCTGGATGTCCAGCAATGCTGCCCAAGGGATGGTAACTCTCAGTTTCTAATCCTTGCAGCATGTTCTTTCTCTGCTTCTACCATCTCTCTTCTCCAGCTCCCAAGTACATAATCCTGAATTTATACTCCTCTCTTCACTTCCTCTAATTCCCAACATAGAATCATTTGGAAAGTCTCTGTATTCCACTGAGCTACTCAGACAGGATGCAAACCTCAGTGTCTTAGTTAGAGTCACTCTTGCTGTATGAAACACCATGACCAAAAGCAGCTTGGAGAGAAAAGGCTTTATTTGGCTTCCATATTCTGAATTACAGTCCACTGAGGGAAGCCAAGGCAGGAACTAAAACCAGGAGGAAATTTTAAAATTTTGAGGCAGGAGCTGATGCAAAAGCTACAGAGGAGTGCTGCTTATTGACTTAGTCCTTATGTCTGGATCAGCCTGCTTATAGAACCCGGGACCACTGGCTCTGGTGTGGTACCCCTCACAATGGACTGGGCCTTCCCACAACAATCGCTAATTTAAAACAGTGCCCTCCAGGATTGCCTATAGCCTGATTTTGTGGAGGCCTTGTTCAGTTAAGGTTCCCAAGTGACTTTAACTTGTGCCAAGTTGACATCAAACTAGGCAGGACACTCAGCCGCTCTGCAACATTGCAGACTTGCCCCTCTTCTGTCGGCACAGGTAGCGTCACATCACTTCTCGCTTCTCTCTGTTTTGCCATCAGGATCCCATTCCAGAGACGGAGCAGATGCTGTCAAGATAGATGCTGTCTCAGGTCCCTTGCCTGTGTGACCTTGATGCTTTGCTACCACTGTCGGTAGCAGGTTTGAGAACTCACATTCCCGAGTGCTTTCAGGTGTGTCTAGCCTGTGACCCTGGGCTGTACGAAGCCAGATGAGACAGAGGCTAGCGATGAATGTGTTCCAGGACAAATCTTCAAACTTACTTAAAGTGTTATGAGACCTTCTTTCCAATTGTTTTTTGGTAACTCCTTGGATAGTTCTCCAGTATGAACTTTGTATGTAGTAATACCCTGTCACAATCACAAAGGGGCGGGGCCTGCCTGCATGGGTTACATCATGATAGTGCATCGTCAAATTAACCAGCAAACCTTATATACACGGGATTAAAGATCCCTTTCCACTGTCACCATTTCTCGAGTTTCTTTATTTGTGGTAGACATGCATTCTCACACAATAGCTTGCCTGTGGTGGTCAGAGGACAGCAGCTGGAGTCTGTTCTAGCCTTCCACTAAGTAGGTTCTGGGGACCAAATCCAGATTGTCAGGCTTTTTACCTACTGAGCCATCTGGTCAACTCACCTTCCACCATTTTGAAAATCATCATCTTTATCAAGATAAATTCATATACCATTTGAGTCATTCATTTAGTAGAGACAATCCATACTTTTCACAAGTTGATTCCCGAACCTTTCCTCTTATCAATGAAGGCTTATGCATTCGTGGTCACTTGCCATCTCTCCTGCTCTTCTCATTGTCTTCTGTCCTTAGTTCCAGGATATGACTAACCTGTTTCACAGAGTTTCTTACTCTGGTCATAGTATAAATGGAATAATATGATTGTGGATGGTTTCTTTTCTTTGGCATAATATCTTAAAGTTTTATTCATGTTGTAGCACTTATTACTAACTTGTCCTTTTATTGATGAGTTATGTCCTATTTATGTGAATAGATTACTAGTGATAGATATTTGGGCTTTTTTCACTACTGTCAATGGTACTTCTAAGATCATCAATGTAGAGGTTTCAAATGGGCATGTTTTCATTTCTCTTGGGTATGCACCCAGGATATCCAGTAATCCTATGAATTAGCATCTTGTGTAGGAATTAAATGTTTGTTTGAGGACCTTCCTAATTTCCAAAGCAGATAAAACATCTTAAAGTGTTTTTCTAAGTTGGGGGCTTTCTTTTGTGTCACAATACAGGTGGCATTGAAGCCAAAGGTGATCTCAGACTTAGGATTTGAGCATGTTAAAAGAATACAGTTTTATCTTAATTTGAAGCTGATACATTATAACATTTTATGCACCTGGGGTTTGAACCCAGGACTTTGAACAGGCAAACGTAACACCAACACTTCAGCCCTTATGTAGCATGTCCAAGCCACCCTCAGCAGCTCTTGCAGTCGTTCATATGCCTATCACAGAAGTCGTAGTTTCATGTGTCCATTACAGAAGTGGTGGAGCTTCATACGTTCATCATAGAGGTGCTGTATCAGATTAAATAGATATGTTTGGAGTTCCTTTAAGCAGAATGTGGTTGGAATCCAGACCTCAGCATCTTCCTCCAGCTCCTATCCTATTGCTTTTCAGGAACTCCAAGAATCACAAAGGCCTAACTCAGTTCAGTTACTGGTGTGATTGTATATGTCTGTGGAGTTACTGGTGTAATCGTATATGTCCACAGATTTACTGGTGTGATTGTATGTGTCCACGAAGTTACTGGTGTGATTGTAAATGTCCACAGAGTTACTGGTGTGATTGTATATGTCCATGGAGTTACTGGTGTGGTTGTATATGTCCATGGAGTTACTGGTGTGGTTGTATATGTCCACGGTTGTTACTGGTGTGGTTGTATATGTCCACAGAGTTACTGGTGTGGTTGTATATGTCTATGGATTTACTGGTGTAATTGTATAAGTTCACAGAGTTACTGGTTTAATGGTATATGTCCATGGAGTTATTGGTGTGACTGTGTATATTCACAGAGTTACTGGTATAATTGTATAAGTCCACGAAGTTACTAATTATTATATTTCTGGGCTCAAGGAACATTTTATCCATGTTGGAGAGAAACAAGCCCCAATATATCAGAGAAGGAGAGAGGGAAGGAGTAGAGGAAAGAGGTACACATGGGAGGGGATATGAACATGGGAGGGAAATCGGGCATCTATCTCAGACCAGTTAAGGTGGCAAGAAGAAAAAGAAAGATCGATTTTTATGACATAAGTTTTTGTAACACTGAATACATAAACTATAAAGGCTATAGAGGGAATTTAATTATGTTGCTGATGGAGGGCTCCCATTGGCTAATAAAGAAACTGCCCTGGCCCATTTGATTGGCCAACCTTTAGGTGGGCGGAGTAGATAGAACAGGAAGAAGGAAGTGAGGTAGATGGCTCAGACAATTGCCCTGCCTCTACAGCCAGATGCGATGAAGCTCCAGCCCAAGATGGACGTATGCTAGAAACTAAACGGTAAGGCACCACTTCATGGTGCTACACAGATTATTAGATATGGGTTAATCAAGATGTGAGTAAGAGGCTGAAAATAATGGGCCAGGCAGTGTTTAAAAGAATACAGTTTCTATGTAATTATTTTGGGTAAAGCTAGCCAGTGGCCGAGAGCCGGGCAGGACGAAAAGCAGGCCTGCCCACAGCTCCCCACTACAGAATGGCACCCACGTGGATAACTGGATCCACAGAAAGCCTGAGAAAGCTTGGGAAAGAATAGAGTAAAGCATGTTTTCTCCGTAGTAGCACTTTCTCGGGTTTGGCTTTGCTTGCTAGAGGCTTCCTGACTCAGCTTTAGCTACAAAACCCTCCATCTCTTAAGAGGTTCTGCTACGAAACACTTAAATGGCGTTGATAAAAGCTGACTGCATGCTTGTTTGTTTTCGGCGGTAGCAGGAAAAAAGTTGTGCTGTTTTAAAATGCTGGCGTTCTGGTCTGTACTGCCAGGACAAACTCTGACTCTTTCAAGCAGGCGGTCCTGACTATGGAGCTTTTGATTGTTGTTTAACACTGTTGCAGCTTGCTTGCTGGCAGGGACTTTGAACCGCCACAGAGTTGTGGTGATAAACATGGCTACAGCAGTACCTCTGCCATGAGGCTGGAAAGCTAAGGAATGGGCTGGATCTAGCCGGCAAAGTCACGGCTTTAGTCCTACCGATATTGTTTGGTAAATTAAAGACTCATGTCGTCAGAAACAGAGAGATATACAGTAAAAGAAAGATTCAAAGTCGAAGAAAATGTCTAAATGATTTATGATGTGTTAAAAATATATGCAGGCTAAAGGTTAAAGTTCTTTAAAAAAAAAAGGAAGTAGTTTGTTGTGGTGGTACACACCTTTAATCCCAACACTTGGGAGGCAGAGGTAGATTGACCTCTGTGACTTCAAGGTGTGGCAGCACACACCTTTAATCCCAATGCCTGGGAGGCAGAGACAGACAGATCTCTGTGAGTTCAAGGTGTGGTAGCATATGCCTTTAATCCCAGCACTTGGGAAGCAGAGGCAAGTGGATCTCTGAGAGTTTAAGGACAGCCTGGTCTATAGAGTTATTCCAGGACAAAGATATACAGAGAACCTGTCTCAAAAAGTAAAAGTAAAAATAAACGAAATAGAGGTTAAAACAAAGCTGCACAAAGATGGAAAATATACAGAGAACCTTGATACTGTATACTATTATGCTCTCTTTGGATTGTTTGAATGCTGAGGAAGGAGCAACAGCTGCTAAAAGATATTTGTTTATAAATGCTGCTGAACTAATACAACATAGATATTTTGAAAATACCTTGACTTCAGAATTTGGATCTAAGGATATGATACTTTGGAAAAGAGATTCTTCTTTTGTTTTTACAGAAAATGAGACTCTGTGGATTGCTTCTATCCCAATATGGTATGACAGACCACGGCCTCCTGAAAGGTTGCTGTGACCACCTTCAGAAAATTACTTCACCCAACTGATGACTGAGATGAACCTGGCACACAGGTTACACCATGAAAGATCTGATTAACAGCATCCCCATTCAGTAGGAAGCAGTTTGGAGAGAAATAACTGCGCCCATGTTCCCAAATATTGTTTATAAATGTTCTTTTACATTTAAAGGGGGATATGACATAGATATGAATAATTTGCATTGATATGGATTTTACTTTAGTGATTTAAATTTAAGGTCAATTTTGTTATATGTATATGTATTTCTGATACTGATTAAGGTATTGTGATAGTGTAGTTCATTTAAAAAATGTAATGTATAATTAGGAAATATAGGTTGTTAATGAATAATCATCAATAATAGTCAAGCTTGTAGTCATGTTAGTTAGATTTTCTAGATATATAGAGATATATCTAAGTTAAATATGCATTCTTCATATCTTTCAAAGACTATAGAATATGGCATTTTAAATGTTTTAATAACTTAGGGCTTTTCATGACAATGAGACACATCTGCTCCTGGCAGCACCAATCTACTTCAAGAGGAAGATGGGCATCAAAGAGGCTACTTATGGAGTTTGATAGCCATTTGGGCAAGAAATTGCTCTTGCCTGGACTATTGCATAAACTGGACACAGAGAACCCTCAGAGAGAGGATTGCTGAACTTGCCTATAGGTGAGATGATCTCTCTGGGTTCCTGATTCATGAAAGAGTCTGCGAGACATTCTGCAGGACACAGCAGATAGTGACTGAACTGTCTTTGAAATTTCCTGCTTCATGGGAAAGTCTGCTGGATACTGTGGACCTATAGGCCGAAGATAGATGCCCCAACAATACAAAAGAACTTTGGGTGACTGTCCAGGCAGCGAGATGTCTCTATTATTTCTAGAGTTTGGAAATTGCATATTTCTTATTTACTTAGGTAATATTGTGTCCTTCTGGAGTCTTTGATGGAGCTGAAGAAGAATAGATAGATAATTATAGTTGTTTTCCTTTGTTATGATAAAAGATAAAGTAGATATAAATATTGTAACTGTAATTCTTACTTGATAACTGTTTTGTTATATGTAATTTTACTATGTTAAAGTTAAAGCCTTTCTTTTTTGTTTAAACAGAAAAAGGGGAAATGATGGAGGGCTCCCATTGGCTAATAAAGAAACTGCCTAGCCCATTTGATTGGCCAACCTTTAGGTGGGCGGAGTAGACAGAACAGGAAGAAGGAAGTGAGGTAGATGGCTCAGACAATTGCCCTGCCTCTACAGCCAGATGCGATGAAGCTCCAGCCCAAGATGGACGTATGCTAGAAACTAAACGGTAAGGCACCACTTCATGGTGCTACACAGATTATTAGATATGGGTTAATCAAGATGTGAGTAAGAGGCTGAAAATAATGAGCCAGGCAATGTTTAAAAGAATACAGTTTCTATGTAATTATTTTGGGTAAAGCTAGCCAGTGGCCGAGAACCGGGCAGGACGAAAAGCAGGCCTGCCCACAGCTCCCCACTACATGTTGCTTTGCTTTTGTGCTTTTAAAAAAATAGAATAAAAAGGATGTCACTTTAAGCTTAAACTTTTTTTAGACTGCATGTCTCACCTCTGAGGATACTGCCGTAGAGTACTTATTTTAGCAAAAAGGATAGGAAGTGCTTTTCTAACAGATCTGAAAGCTAAAATAGTATTGGTAGTCACTCCCTAGCTAGGATTCAGCAGACAACATTTTAGGAGACTAATAAGATGTCCAAAACATGTACCATATTGGATAAAGAACACCGAATTTTAAAGGTTCATGGGATCAGCATTCAGTTTCCTCCAGAGCCTTGCCTCTGCTTAGGGCTCTACACCGATCTATGTGGCCTGGTTTGCACTAGTAAACCACAGCCGTAGCTGTGTATGGAGGTGGCAAGTAAGCTGTTTGCCTTCCAGAGCATCCAGGGAGCCCATTCCTGCACCAACTACTGTGTCCACACATGTGGGACTCAGTGGCAACCATTCAGTTCAGAGCAGTGGGGTGGGACCTGGAGGCTCTCATTTAAGCCCCTCTGCTTTGGGGTCACTCCTGGTAGAGACACGTTGTTTTCATGACATTAGTCAGGATGAGTGACACTCTGCACCAAGATATGGAAATAGTGCAGCGCCATCTCTTCAGCCCACTGGTACAGTCACCCAAGCCAAGGTCATTCTGTTACTCTTCAAAGAAGTTGCTCTCTACAAAGCAAAACCAGGACAATGACAATAAAAACAAATCCCTCATAAGGAAAGATAGAACAGTGAGACAGACTGATGAAAGTGTTTCACGGAACAGAAAGGAACCCCACAGGAGAGACAATAGGAATGTGCGGAAACAGGCCCTCCACATTGCACATACACATTGCACACATACATTGCACACACACATATTGCACACACGTTACTCACACATTGCACATAAAGGTTGCACACCTATATTGCACACATATTACACATGTATTGCAACACAGTCCACACACACACATTGTACACACTTTGCATACAAACATTACACGCACGCATTGCACGCACATTGCTCACACATCGTACACACATTACACACACACACACACACATTGGCCCATTCAGTTCTTATATGTTGAAAGTGATAAGTTCACTCAGTCTAGTTCACGGGCCTTTGTGCCAGCAAAGTACCACTATCACTCAGTATCTGAGATCCCATAGCAGATGAAGAATGACATGGAACTCACCCCTTGCATATCTGGGGAGATATGAACAAACTTTTATTCACCCCAGAGAGCTACCAACAAGAGACAAAGGAACAATTTCCCCCAAGTCTAGATTAGTAAACTGATTAAGTTATCAGTTACAGAACATAGAAGAGAAGTCACTTATAGGAGCTAGCCAAGGAACACACCCCAGCAAGGGTGAAGTTATGAAATCTGCATTATTGAGCTCTTTCAGGGCTTGTAGGTAGCTCTGTTGGCCAGGGTTTCATATCCTCAACAGCTGTACTGCTTGCATAACTGCAGGGAGGGGCCTTGTGTATCCTGAGAATACAACTGATGAGTTGTTGTCAGTCTTAAGGATTCTTCCTTCAGGATGCAATTTCCAATTGGAAGAAATTGCAGCACAACACATTGCTTCTGGCTTGAGAGGTTCCAATAGATTGAGCTCCTGTGATAGTTAAAGGAAAGGGTCCAGAGGGGAGATCAGGAGTCAAAAAAATAGAACTAAGAACATAGACAACCATTGCTCGGAAAGGACAGACAGAAGAGTCCAGAGAAAAGATAACATGGGATAAAGAGAACGCAGGGATCTGTGTGGATATGGGGATGGGGGAGGAAATGCAGGGATCTGTGTGGATATGGAGATGGGGAGGGAATGCAGGGATCTGTGTGGATATGGAGATGGGGAGGGAATGCAGGGATCTGTGTGGATATGGGGATGGGGGAGGGAATGCAGGGATCTCTGTGGATATGGGGATGGGGGAGGGAATGCAGGGATCTCTGTGGATATGGGGAGGGGGGAGGGAATGCAGGGATCTCTGTGGATATGGGGATGGGGGAGGGAATGCAGGGATCTCTGTGGATATGGGGATGGGGGAGGGAATGCAGGGATCTCTGTGGATATGGGGATGGGGGAGGGAATGCAGGGATCTGTGTGGATATGGGGATGGGGAGGGAATGCAGGGATCTCTGTGGATATGGGGATGGGGAGGGAATGCAGGGATCTCTGTGGATGGAGATGGGGAGGGAATGCAGGGATCTGTGTGGATATGGGGATGGGGGAGGGAATGCAGGGATCTCTGTGGATATGGGGATGGGGGAGGGAATTCAAGGATCTCTGTGGATGGAATGGGGTGAGGAGACACGATGGAGAGAACTCAGTGTGCCCTGTGGGTGATAAGATGTAGAAAGAGAATGCAGTGAGATCTGTGGGGGTGAGGAAACCTATCTGATTGGTCAGCTCAAGGCAGGGTAGCCACCTGTGCACTATCTTCCTTGGAGGCCTTCCTGTGTGGGAAGCTTTCTGTTGATAGAGCCCCTTGTCACGGTGGAGTGAGAAGACAGTCTCTTGCCTAGAATTTGGCTCTGCCAGGTGGTAACTGGCTGTTTGCTTCTTCAATAACACACTATTTTCTGTTCTTCTCAAGCTTTAATCACATTTACTCTTTTTCATAACTGGTTGGAATGACTGACATATTACCACATGGAGTGTGGTCTATGCTCCTATGGAATTCAAATTTGGAGGCAATAATACACACAAGGGTCACAACCACTGTTTTCAAGGGAAAACTAGACCAAAGGCTCAATCCAGGGCACACACTCTGGTGACAAGATTGACAAAATACCTAGAGAATTCTTTCCATGTATGAGTTAGATGCAAAACTTATCTAATTAAGATCATGTTCATAAGAAGATCCTAGTATTGGCATTATCCTTGGTAAGCATTTGCCATTTATCTCATGCAGACGTCGGTTTTTAGGATACTTTGTCTGCCAAGTGTCAGTATGTATAGCTATGTGTCAGCAAGGGTACCAAGAAGGAAGTCAGAAAGTCAGAGCTGTTGGAGCTGGGCTCATTTGTCTCACATGGCGTCTTAGTTGTTGTGTTATTGCTGTGAGGAGACAGAGTGACCAAGGAAGCTTATAAAACAAAGCACTTAACCGAGGGCTTACTTACAGTCCATGATCATCATGGTGGGGAACATGGCAGCCAGTAAACAGGCATGGTGCTGGAGAAGTAGCTGAGAGCTCACATCTAATATACAACTTACAGGCAGAGAGAAAGATGCTGTACCTGACATAGACTTTTGAAACCTCAAAGCCTACCCCCAGTAACACACCTCCCTCCTCCAACAAGGCCACACCTACTCCAACAAAGCCACACCTTGTAATCTTTCCCAAACAGTTCCACTAACTGGTAATCAAGCACTCAACCTTGTGCCTATGGGAGCTATTCCCATTCAAACCACCACACATGGTTTTCTTTTTAAAGCTATTATTGTTTTTACTTTTGAGATTATAACATATTACACTATTCCCCCTTTCCTTCCTTCCCTTCAAACTCTCCCATATATGCCTCCTTGCTGTCTTTCAAAAGGTATGGCTTTTTATTATTAATTTTTGTCACATAATGTATGTCTATTTTTAGGTAAATACATAATGCATTTCTCCTGTGTAATGTTACTTGTGTATGTTTTTGGGGTTGGCCATTTGGTGTTGGATCACCAGCTGATACGCTTTTCCCTGGGGAAGACTATTTCTTCCACTCCAGCATTCCTTCATCCACAGTTCTTTGTATAGGAGTGAGGCCTGTGGGGCTTCTCCTGCCTACTTCAGCATGTCTAGTATTGTCCTTGTCCAGTTTATGCTTAGGCGGTCGTGTTGGTGAGACTTTACAGGTGTATCCTTCTGACGTTACTAGGAGACACAGCAAACTCTCTGATCCCCTGACTCTCACAGTCTTTCTGCTCCCTTTTCTACAATGCTCCCTGAGCCCTGGGTGCTGGTGTTGTTTTGTGAATGTAACCACTGGGAATGGGCCCCACAGTTCCGTATTTTGACTGATTGTGGTTCTCTGTACATGGTCTGTATATGGCAAAGAGAAGAAGTTTCCTTGATGAACAGTGATGGCCGCTTTTATCGATGGGTATAAAGACAAATATTTAGGGACAGAAGAGGGACATAAATGCAGTGGGAGGTGAAATAGCTGTAAGGATATCACATGGTTTTCTTAAAGTCCCTCTGATTCAGTTTGTTGGGTAGCTGTGTGAGCCATCCAAGTTTATATTTAAACATGTGTAAGTCAGTAGTAGATGATGAGGGTGGACCTGACTGACCATCTCCTCCAGAAGTTTAAGTTCACATAGGTATAAATCTGCAAGTTTTCATGTGCATACATTAACATACGAAGTTCCTGGTTAACAGCAAAAAAAGCCTTCTTTAGTGTTCCTGAAGTGCTACTTTCCCTGAGGGCCACATGATATTTATTAAACTACACACTCCGATGATTCTCACACAGACCCACACACTGCAAGCTGGGAGCATCCAGATGTTTCACCTTTCCAAAGCACAGCACTCATTCCGCACTAAGGTGATCAACAGAGTGTGCTTTCAGAAGGGCTGTCTTAGTGCTTCCTCTGTGTCCCAGCTGTCTACTCCCTGGGAGGGGCTAGGTTTATTCTATTTCCAAAGAAGAGGGCCTAGAAGTCATTGTTTTCTGCCCACATTCAGTCTGTTGCCTCCTTCTGCCACACTGCTACAACATTTTCTTTATGTCCGTGCCCTCCTCAAGCACACCCACAGCATCCTCCACACTGGAGCATTTCACACAGGGCTTCTGTGGGTACCACTCTGCAGCTCAGTCAGCCTCCATGAAGGCTGCAGCAAAGATGCTGCTGGCACGTGGGCCTTCCTCTAGATTCAGTCACTGATGTCACTTACAGGAACCCATGTGACAAAAGCTCAGTTTTACACACATCTTTTGATTTTTAAAATTGTATTACTTTTTTTGATTTTTTTCTATTTTTAAAAACTATTCTTTGAGAATCCCATATATGTATACAGTGAAATATTAATGCGCAAAACAATCCCACACCAGTTTGGCTTTACAGAACCAAGAGAGCGCACAGAGGACTGCCGCTCTTTTTTTTAAAAAGAGAAATAGACCACGCCCCAGTGGGCTGGTATTTCAGCGGCTATTGGCTGAAGGAGCAGAAGGGGCTCCCGCAGCAAAATATAATTATGTCCACTCCCGTACTTCCCATGAGTCCCTTAACACATCCTCCTCCCAACTTCACATCTTCTTTCTCCTTCTCCTCCTCCTCTTCTGCTCTCCTCCTCTTCTTTTTAATAATACACTAAGTCTATTCAGTTCTTCCTGTATGCTCATGGGGCCATCCAGTGGAGCATGGGTAACCTACCAACGTCTGCATCCTCAAAGAAGAATGGTTGTCCTTTCCCCAGAAACTGTCAACTGCCAGCAGCCAGCAGCTCTTTATAATGAGTAGGATCTTGACAACACCTCCTCAGTGTTGAAATTTTGCCTGGCTTGATCTCATGTAGATCTTGGGAAGGTAGCTAGAGTTGCTTTGGATTCATACTCGAGATAGTCATATTGGATCCAGAAGACAACATTGCACAACATACCTCCCCATGTAGCCTTTACAGTCATTTTACCTCCACTTCTGCAATGTTCCCCAAGTATTGGCATGGGCTTGGGGGAGTGGGAGCGGTTGATAAATATGTCTTGTTTAAGGCAGAGACCTTGGTCACTTTTCAGCCCTTCAGTTATTTATTAGTCTCTGCATTGATGGATCTGACTGCAAAAAAAAAGAAGCTTCTCTGACCAAAATTGGGTGAAAAGCAGGTTTATGTATATAAAAAATAAATACTTACAAGTCAGTTTCACAGCATGACCACTTAGCAAAATAACAGTAGTAGGGTCCACTCTCTGAACCTTGACCACTACAGACAGGCTCTATGACAACCCAGCCTTGAACTCTTGATCACAATTATAGAATTAGATGGGAAATTCCCTGCCAGTGGAACAGGACTCAGACAACAAGCAGAGAACAGTTGACTACCCCATAATAATCATGCGGCTGTTGTACCAGTGGACACTTCTGACTGAGAAGGTTTGTATTGTAGTAAGCAGAGTCCAAGGCTGGGGAAGATTCTCAGTTTCTTGCCAACATTTCAGATGAAGGTGGTTCCACAAATGACCAGATTTTTGGTGGCTTTACAATTTTGTATTTGTAATTGTGTAGGGTTTTCCAAAAGGGCCCCCAAATCCTGTATGCTTTAGACTCACCGCTGATACTCTGCTCTGTGTAACTCCGGCCTTAAGACTGGCCGCTTGGTACTCTTTGGGCACTGGGTACTTTTTATTATGTTATTTTCTAGCAGATTTAAAGCAGAGAACTATTTCTTTGAACTCTATGTAACAGGTATGAAAATGAGAGCGGGGAGGAAGATGGATGGGTGGAGAAGGGCAGGAGATGCTGCAGCTCACACCACTGGAGTTTGGTCATAATCCCTGTTGCATTAACTTTTCCTTCCACAATCCACATTTCCTTCAATTCCCTGTAGTTGGAGCAACGTTTTTTTGTTCAGAGACATTGAGCCTGCTTTCTTCCCCATTTCTTCAAAGACACATTAAAATCCCATCAGTTTGATTCTCATTTGGGGGAATAAAATTGCTAAGAATCCTCCTGCTGAGGAAAGACTTGTAATATGTGTTCATAGAGAAAGAACAAACCATATACATCTTGCTCTTTCTAATGGAATGTCCAAGGGGAAAAGATTGGGTCTGCTTTATATATGATTTTTACTGCCAGTGTTTGCAGGCATGGCTAAATGCTGTGCGGTTAATAAATATCCCTTGACACGGGCGATAGGACCTACAGAGCATATGTTCTCCGGTTACCTTCAGGATATGTGTTTTCAGTGTTGGTCTCTGCTTGGAACAGATCTTTTTATTCCAGGGCATTAGTGCTCAGTGGAAATATAAATATTTTTGTTGTAACAACATGCTGTAAGAGGGAATTCAGTCATTGTATTTCCCCTGTTCCAAGAACTTGCTTCTGCTATCGCCCGGGTTATTCGTCATGCATTTTATAGCCTCATCTTTCATCCTCGGGATTTTCAAGGACTTAGTGAGGTTTGCTGTGAATATAGTCATCATTCAGCAGAATTATGTCTCTGCTTCTCCCTGCCAGTGAAGAAGACTCAGTCCGCCTCGCAGATCATCAGTCTCCACATCTGCTTGAAGACGTAAAACACAACTGGATTCAAACTAAATGACACTTTTGAAGGTAGTATTTGCCTTACTTATTGCCTAGATTTTCCTTTCTTGAGTTGAAAGAGGCCATATGTCATATTACTGTAAATCTGACCAATTGACCACATATTCTACAAAATGATGGGTCCAGCACCAATGTCCACCAGTCCAGTCCAAACATTTGTGGGTCATGACTGCGTGACTACTGAAGTGACTAAGATAGCAATGTTTTAGCCTTGGAGCTTACCTTTCAGTAGCCTGTCGTTATATACTTTGCCTATGTAAATATTAACCTAATATTTTCCTGTATTTATACTGCTGTCCTCAGTGATGACAGAGCAGGTCAGATCCATCTCCAGTCCTAACACTGAATTGAGCTTGTTTCAGAATAGCCATAGATATCGGAATGAATCCTGAACAAATCCTCCAATATTATACTAAAAGAATATGATAGGCAAATGAGTCTTACAAACATATTTGCAAAATTGTGAACAAGTTACCAGCAAACCTGCCCTGTAGATTTATGTAAAACATGTATGCAACATGGCCAAATTGTAGATATTTGGAAATCAACCAGAGTAAAGAGGAAAGTGTGATTATTTAAATCAAATAGAGCAAAACTATATTACAAAATTCAGCAACTTTGTTAATAAACTCTTAATAAACTAGTAACAGAGAAGACACTCACAAACAAAAAATACCCACAAGACAGGAGTCAAACACTATACCTGCTTAAAAAATAAAACAAAACCAACAAAGCACCAAAAAAATCTCCTAAAATCTGGACAAAGAAGGGATCTTGTTAGTAGCCTGACCCCTGAAGATTGGAGCATGAGGATCAAAAAGTCAAAGTCATCCTTCGCTGTCTAGCTAGTTTGGAGGGCAGGATGGGATATTTGAGACCTTGTCTCTCATAAACAAAATCCTTGAAAGTAGGTAGGATTGTAGTGAAGGAGAGTGGAGACTTAGTGTCCTAAATCATGAAAATTGGGCTGTGAGCGGATTTCATGCTAAAAGTAATAGTACTAAAGGAAAACATAAGTCATGAAAAAATAACTGGCAATCTGAAATTTTTTTTTCTCTTCAATGAATGCAGTGGAGATGAAGACATTTTCAAAGAAAGAGAGGCAAGATTTACCACCAGTGTTCCTATTCTTACAGAAATCCCAAAGGTTATTATTTTTTTATGGAGAATAAGAATGTTCCCAGATGGAAGGTGGGAGATGCAGGAAGAAAGAAACAGCAATAGAAGGAAATTTATGAATATGTCTAAATGAATATTGACGTATAAAGTACTGATAACAGGGTCTCAAAATCGTGAATCAGGGATCACGTAAGTGAGGTTAAAGTATTTAATCCTTTCATTGTTTAAGAGTAGGGTAAGAATCTCAATAAACATTGCATCCTGACAAATTAAGCGTTCTAATTTGTAATCCTGAGGGTAACTTTTCCCCTCTCATAAGTGGTGTGTTTGTGTGTGTGTGTGTGTGTGTGTGTGTGTGGCGTGTGTGTGTGTGCACGTGCACATGTGCATTGTACAAATGTGCGTACATATGTTCGTGTATAGGGAGCCACATAAATGGTGGAGTGCTAGTGTTTGTGTGTGCACATACATGTGGAAGAACACTAGGAGTCTTCCTCAATTACTCTTGACCTTCTTCACTGAAGAAGAGTCGATGAAACCCAGATCTCACTGATATGGAGAGTCTGGCTCTCTGGGAATTTCCCATCTGTGCCTTCTGGGCACTGGAATTACATGCAGCCTCCAGGGCTCCCTGGAATTTTACAAGGGATCTCGTAATCCAAACACCGATCCTCACCCCTGTACTGCAGCCTTTACCTATTGAGCCATCTCCCACAGCCCAGTGTTTTGAAGAATCGAAGAGGGGTGTTCAAACTAGTAATGAAAATAGATAAATACACATGGAGTAGTCAATTAAGAGGGTAAGAAACAGGGAAAGGCAAAGCTAGGGGAAAATAAAAAATAGGACTGTGCTTCTAAACACAGACACATATGCTATTAGAAATGAGAAAGTTTAATGCTCCAGTTAAGAGAAAAACATTTCTACATATAGGCATTTATGAGGTTTTTAAGAAACATGCCTAAAACATAAAGACACAAATATTTGAAATGTAAAGTTTAGCCAAAAGGACACTAATTAAACGACATTTACAAAATCTGCCATATGCTGGTTCCTAAAGCTAGTTTCCATTAAATGTCAAAAGATTTCTAACCAAACAGTGTATTCAAGATCTACAGACTAATTAAGAGTGATTAAGCTAGAAAACTCTAGAGATTTCTACAAGATCGTATTCTTGAAAATTAAGCAGTTAACTTGTGTATCCCACAGATCAAAACAGAAATGATAATAGAAATTAGAAAGAGTTGAAGAGAAGAATTAAATTACCACATCTATTTTAAAATCCAAATGATACAGCCAGACTGTTTAAATGCTTTATGACTGGTTATGCAGTGAAAAGTGTCTGAACACTGGGGCGTAAACCATCACCTCTAGACATTTTCCATGGTATTAGTGTGTCTCCCAAAGCTCACATGTCAAAAACTTAATCCCAGAAGCAGCCCTGCCATTAGTATTTGTGTCTGCTGAGAACTGGTTGTCTTAGGATTCTGCATTGATACATGGATGAATGTCACTATCTGGGAGTGGGTTAGTAATCAGAGTGGACTTGCTATAAAAGCAAGCTCAGTAATAGAATGACTTCTCACACATTCTGCTACATTCATAGATCAGTGCCTTGCTCAGCCATCACCACGGAAGCCTCCTTTTGCAGCCATGGGAACAAATATAGAGACCACAACTGGACAATATGCAGAGCGAGAGATCTTTGAACACTCAATCCTAAATGGAATGTCCTCTTCAAATCCTTCCACTAAGGGCTCGGGAATTGACTCTGCAGAAGATGAAGTGGAAAGACTCTAAGAGCCCAGTGGGGAAGGAGGATGCCAAGGTAACAAGGTCTTCTAAACATGGCAGGACTGAGGCATATATGAACTCACAGAGACTGTGGAAACATGTGCAGAGCTGGCACAGGTTGAAGTCATATGTGTCTTGGTACTAAGAGGATACACGTGCTTCTATCCCTAACCAGAAGCTACCTTCAATTGTTAACTGCTTGCAAAGGAAAGCTCTCTAACAGTCTCACTGGATATACAAACCACACTGAAGGGCAAGCCCCATGCCCTGCAGTAATGACCAAACACAAGACAAACTCAATAGCTTTTGTTGTTGCTCATAGGTCTTTTGCTTATATATAATGGTTTCCAAGTTCTGTGGTTTTATGGAATTTCTAAGTGTGTGAATAAATGTGTCTCTGATTCTCTATGTGTTTCTTGTGTTTTCTCTTTGCATTTTTTGTTTTATTTTATTTTAGTTCCTTTGTTTTACTTGATCTTATTTTATTATTATTTTTTTCATGCCTGTGTTGGTTGGAAGGACCTGGGAGAAATTCTGGAAGGAGAAACCACATCAAAAGATACTGTCTGAAAAACAATCTATCTTCAATTAAAACAAAATCTAACCTCTGCCTGCTCTTGCTTGCTTGTCCTTCCACATACATTTTTTTTTTATTTTTCTGTCTTCTTAATGTCCAGAAGCCTTTCTAGATTTTGATATTCTAATTTTATTTTTTAAGATTTATTTACTTTTGTTTGTATGTGTACATGTGTCTAGTAATGCACCTTTGCACGTGTGGACCAGAAGAAGCACTGGAACTCTCTTAGCTATGGTTAGAGGTGTGCAGGAAAGCAAAGTCTTATTATGTGGAGCTTAGGATCTGAACTCTGTTCCTCATGATTGTATAGCAAGAGTTGCTAACTGCTAATCCATCTCTCCAGTCTCTCCATTTCATGATACTGGAGTTTTGGATTGTCTCATGACTTCCCTATTATATAATATATTGATTACTATCATGATATTATAATTATCTTTGATTTTTTTTTTGGAGATCTAATCCACATAGCATGCAATTCGCCCATTTATTTCATGACATCAAACAGCATGTATGCCTTCATCACAATCTCTTTTGAAAAACACCTTCATTGTTTCCAGTGGGACCCATACTCCCTTTAGCTACTAACCCCAATTCTTTATCCCCATTCTAAGCACTGGCAAAGTGTACTGGTGGCTTTTGTCGATAGGTCATTTTGTAAAGAGGTTACCCAAAATGAGTCAACACTTCTTTCAGATGTACCTGTAGGCACTTTATATGATGAGGATGGGAGGGCAGAGCACATTGTGGGTGGTGCAACCCCGGGAAGGTAGTCTTGGGGGTAACATGAGCCTGAGGAGCAGGCCAGTGAACAGCACTTCTCTGTGGTCTCTGCCTCCGTTCCTGCCTCTATATGTCTGCTTGAGTTACTGCCTTGACTTCTCTTGGTGACAGGTTGCGGCATAGACGTGCACGAGGAAATAAACCCTTTTCTCCTCAAGGAACCGAAGTGCTTGTTCTCATCATCCCAGCAAGCAGCCCATGCTTGCTTTCAGTTTCCTAGTTGGCGAGACTCACTTTCTACTGAGTTATTTAAACTTCTTATATTAGTCGTGTTTTCTTTAAGTTGCTTTTAAGGTACATTTGTCTTTGGAAATAGTAGCTGGACATGATGGTGCGGGTTTGTAATCCCAACATTCAGGAGGCAGAGGCAGAAGGATCAGAAGTTCAAGTTGATCCTTGTATTATTTAGTGATTTCTAGGACAGCCTAAGTACATGACAACCCATCTTAACAAAACGGTAAACAAAGTATTTTTACAAAAAATAATTTTCAGTGTTCTTGTTACAATCAATGAGAGTGGTAGGTTGTGACCCCTTTGAGAGGGTCAGTTGACCCTTTTACAGAGATTGCCCAAGATCATCAAAGCCAGAGATATTTATAATTCATAACAGTAGCAAAATTACAGTTATGAAGTAGCAACAAAAATAATTTTATAGACAGGGCAACCACAGTTATGAAGTAGCAACAAAAATAAGTTCATAGAAGAGGTCACCACAACATGAGGAATCACAGCATTAGGAAGGCTTAGAACCATTGAACTAGAGTTTTCAAAGTATTAAAAAAGTACTTTTTCACTCAAAAGTGGGGTAAAGGAAAAGCTCAGAACTAAGAGCACTTGCTGCTCTTGCAGAGAACCTGGGTTTGATACCTAGCACCTATACTAGAAAACTCACATCCACCTGTGACTCTAGTTGTAGGGGATCCAGCGCCATCTTCTGGCCTCAGAGGGCACCTAGTGCATACTCAGAGTGCACATGAATTCACATAGGCACACACATTTACAAAAACATTTTAAAAAGCATTTTTAAAATGAAAAGTACGTAGTGTTTTAAATAATGAAAAACATGAATCAAATGGAAGATAATTTAGAAAGAATACTTGGGCTACAAAAGACCTATTAATCTTTCGTGAACATTTTAAAATAAAGTGAAATTCAGGAAATTAGAAGCAGTTGTTATTCTGGGGTTGATTGTTTCCATTTACTTTCTTAGGTGTATTTAATTACATTTATTGAACTATCCAGAGTCTTCTCAATTGTCCCTTGCCACATGCTCAGTGATTGGGTTTAAAAGATTTTCATGGTGAAGTCTGGGTCTGAGGCTCTCCATCACCTTCTGATTTGCAGAATTCCCATGCAGACACATTACTATAGTGAAACATGCGTTCTCAGCTGGTAGAACTTCCAGAAGGCTGAGTGGGAGAGACAGGGGACTGGAAACAGCTGCCAGCTCCAACTTTTCTCTAATTTGACACTTAAAGGTCAGAATTGCTTATTAATTTAATAACACACATTTCCAGCTTTTCTTTAGGACGATCTGTGAAGGGAGAGGGCTTGTCCAAAATAGTTCTGAATTTATGGATCCCCTGGGTTTGTGCTCTGTGTCTTCAGGTTTAATGAGTCTTCCCTTCTATCCAGAATGGATTTTTATATGGCTGACGCCAGAAGACACATGGACTGGTGACTGGTGACAGATACTATGTTCTTTAAACTATGTATTTATAGACGGGGTGGGGGGACTCTTATGCTTAGCTGTGCAAATTCTATAGCAGTGCCTTCAGTCATCAGTGTTTTGGGGACACGGTGAGGTGACTAGTTTTCAGTGGTGGTACAAAAGGAAGAGACTGGCAAGTATCTCTGGGTTGCTGTCTTTGCAAGAATGACAAAACCCCCGAAGAATGGGAAGAAAATCCTTCACTATGATAGAGGTCCACCCGACCAGACTCTACTGTAAGTTGAAATAACGTATACAGAATATTTATTTAATACATCTATCTTGAGCATCTTAACTTAGTCCAGCCTACCTTAATTGTATACTCTATCCCAGTTTGGTTTCCATCAGTGTTACAAACAACATGACCAAAAGTAACTTCGGGAAGGAAAGGGTTTATTGGGCTTACACATCCTGATTACAGTCAGTCGGGGCAGGAACTTAAATGGGAGCAGCGGAAGGAATCACAGAGAAAAGCTGCTTACTGGCTTACTCTCCATGACTTTCTCATGCATCCAAGAACCTCTACCCTCAGTGGGCTGAGCCTCCCACATCAACCATCAATCAAGAAAATGCCCCCAAAGATTTGCCTACAGGTCAATCTGATAGAGGCACTTTCTCAACTGAAGTTGCCAGATGACCCTACCTTGTGTCAAACTGACATAAAACTAACCAGTACAATTACGTTTTTGGTGACTAAAATAACCTAACATAAAGCCCACCTTATTATAAAGTATTTAATATCTTCTTTGATTTATTAACTACTGTACTAGAAGTTTAAGACAAAATAAACTATATGCACAATGGAAATATTTTGATATTTTATATAGATTTTGAGTTGCAAAAATGGAAAACCACTTGTGATCACATGTTCTAGAGATTATCCCACTGTGTAACTTTTAACCAGAAAAAAAAAAACTGAATTGAGATAGGATTCCTAATGAACACACACCCCTTTTATACCATCACAGAGGCAAAATATTTTCAGTGTAACTATTGTAAGTCAAGGATTGGCTATACTCTCATAAACAGGAATGAATTTGTCCCATATTGTGGGTCAAATTTTGTCTTCCCAAAAGGTATGTAGAAGTCTTAAACTCCCTAGTACCTCCAAAGGAGACCTGATTAAGTAAGGGGACATTTCAGTTATAATTAGCTGAATTAAGAAAAGGCATATTGGAATAGGTCAGCTTTTAAGCCAACATCTAGAAACCTCTTTTAAAAAGATTTGGTTTCAGTTTTTATTTACATGAGTCTGTATGGTATGTTCCTGTGTTTTTAAGTGCATAGTGGTAGTTCATTACAGTAGCTCCTGTAATTTACCCATAAACTAATGCAGACAACAAACCTCTAGCAAGCATTCTAACAAGCTCATGTCAACCTCTTTGCTTGTGAAATAAAAAAAAAAAATAGAAGTAGTGCATTTGAGGAAACAGCCAGCTGTAGGGAATGTGTTAGTGTTTGATTGCCTGAGGCACCTAGCCTTGTGGCTTCTGTTCTGCCATCCCTGCAGTGTAGAGGCCAGGGCTCTGACTCCAGCTGTGCATCAAAACCACCTGGAGGGCATGGCCTGCCTCAAGTTAAGCATCCTGTAAGTTGGGTGTGGCCTCAGTCTCCTAAGGTATCAAGTTGCTGCTGTGGCTGCTGCTGGCAGTGGCCACATTTTGAGCACTGCAGAATTAGACATTTGGGGGATGTTTTAGCAACCCAGGTAACAGATAGCTTTAGGAAAATGGGGAGGGAAGGAGAGGAGGAGGCTTTGCCTCATGTGAAGCCAACCTTTCAGTCACATTTTGATGTCTTGATGACTCCACTCTCAAGGTTTTCCTGCTCTATTATTGGCTATAGGTTTCTCCCCTGTCTTTGCTCTGAACTTGGCATTGTTTTCCTGTATGTTCTTGGCTCCGATTTAAATGGCTTCTTGTGTTTCTTGGGCTTTCCTTGAGTGAGTAGTTTGGGAGTGTTCCTTCAAGGCATGTTTCAGAATTCTTTGTCTCAGCAACCCTGAAGCCTTTTCACCCTGGGGCCCTTCCTGGGGTCCTACTAGAGATTTCACATTACTTGTAAAAGCTCAATCAGACACTCATCGGTGGAGGTAGTTTTCATGTAGTTCTCATTAGCTGACTTTTTGTGGGGGTCTCAGTTCATGTTTAGGTAGGCTTAGGAGAACCTTGAACTGCTTTCAAAAACTTATAATTGCCTAAGTCTTCTCTCCTTATAAACTTGCCCATTAGCTCATGTATTCTTTCACTTATTCATATAATGCCCTGTCGAGCAGTTTCTGGGTGATTGACAGTATATTGTAGACATGCAGCAGTGGGCATAAGCCAGGGGTACATACTTCAGTTGAGTTTGCAGAGCGGTGGGGAAAGAGGCAAGACAGCATGCAAGAAGACACAATAATTAGCGTAAAACCACAGTTGTGACAAACACATCAAAGGAGAGTAGTACTTAGGCCTAGCAGACTGTACTGGTGAGATCTGACTGTTAGGGAGGTCATTTGAGGACGCATGGAGTTAGTCAGTTATAAAGCAGAAAACAGGATTTTCTAAGCCCAAGGGAAGTATCAGGGACTGACCTTGGAGTGCAACTATCAGGGTTCACAGGTGCACAGGGGCCTGAGGCTGGCAATAGTTCTCATTGGCATGGAGTCACCAGTTCTGTGGGTACCCAGTGCCAGAAGTTATGGGCCATTGGGCATCCTCATGATTTTGCTGACTGCTTCCCACCTATTCCCTAAGGTGTTCCCCATTACTCAAGGCTCCGTCTCTACATGCTTTTTACCACTATCCTGTCTCGGGTAACAGACATCACCCAGGTGACCTCTCTCTTCGCTCCCCCATGCCAACCTTGCCTTTTCTGGTGACCAGGCTTAATAAGCCAGTAGATTTCCAGTATTGTCACATCTGTCATGCAACTGTCTCCTAATTCCCTAGTTTTTTTGTTTTTAAAGCCAATTACATTTCTTGCTCTATATCTTTTCTCCCTGCCCCCTTAGTCAGTTCTACCTCTGTAAAGCAAAGACGTCTCAATCACATGTGTTCGTTGTAGGTTGTGAAATGCTTTCCTTCTCGCTCACTGCAGTACACATCTCAGAACCCACATACCTCAGAGCTCAGACACCTCAGGAACTGGTGCCCAGAGTTCCCCAAGTCACGGCAACTGTCTCCTCAGGGAACTAAAATGTTTCCAGGATCTTTGTCCTAAGACTTTGGCATACTTCTTACAGGACCCTGGGATAAAAATCTGTATTCCTGAGATAGAGGGATTTCAATATTAAGTAAAATATTTGAAATGCAGTTTTAGATGATGATTTGTACTTAATTAATTGTCAAGGAAGTCAACTTTGTACGTGTGGCTCAGAGAGGAAATAATAAATGAGCACCTGGAATAACATCCAATCTATAAAATATTTTAAAAGGTTCTAACCAGTAATAAATGAATGATCTATTAAATTAGCTGTAAATTATGAATTATTTCATCCCTTTAAAGAAGAAGTCTTACCCTCTTCAAAAGTGTATTAAAGCATAACGAATACATTTTTATATGTATAATGCTGATACTAACAGATGGGCAGAATCAGCACCCTGAGCTCCCAGCACTGTTCTCGGGATTGTGTTAAGCCAAATTGGCTCTCCTTTCGGATCTCTCTTTTCCTTCTGGATTTCCACAATCAGGAGAATGCAACCTCCAGCTAACGGGTAAAATGTGTTCTGTGACTGAGGAGCAGCTTTTCTCCGCATAGCTGGCTAGCTACGAAAATAGCAACAGAACATGACCTCTTTAGCACAATGCTTTAGCAGTCTAGCCAGTGCCTAAGCTCAGGGCGGTGTTAGATGTCTTTAGCATCTTTTATGGTAATATCTGCCCAGGAATAGAATAGACAAGCCTATGGTAAAGATGCCCCAATGATTTATTCCTAATTGAAGCTGTGCTCATTCTAGAACTGAATGCACCCTCTCACAGTCTGTTTGCCGTTTACTGACAAGCATTCAGTTGCTGTTCCCAGGGGCTGAGGCAGGTTCTGGCCTTGGTAATCTGACACATACTAACCAAATAAGAGAAAAGTTTGATTGTAAATCAGAACGTCCATGTCTCCATGTCTCTCAGAAAGAACGGACACTTGCTAAAATGTTACCGTTCTTGTTACTCTGACCACTCTTCTCTGAAAAGGAAGCCTATGAGCAGAACTGGGGCTTCCCAAATCTCCACATTGGAGTCGGAGCCAGCACAGAAATGGACCAGAGATTTTAAGGCAAGAGCTAGTGATTACAAACAGAAAAGGGGTTTATCTAATGAAAGAAATGGATGCAAAAGGAAAGACATCAGGAACTCTGGGAGATGACCAGACCCTGGAGACCCAAGAGGCAGGAATGGCTGAGGTGGGGGCAAATGCCATATGCAGATATATCTAGTTTCACGGAAAATAGTCTAATTTAAAAATTCATCATTTTAAATTTAAAATTCAATTAGGGTATCACTAGCGATGCTCACATGGTCTGCTGAGTGATATACAAATCAAGATAATAAGTCCTTGTGGTTAAAGAGTTAATAACCTAAAACTCAATATAAATGTGTACAAATACATATTAGACCAAGTTCACAGCAGGGGTACAGAGGCTCTAAAAAATGAGGAAAGGACAAGAAAGGTAGAGGATGGAGAAAGGCTTCGAAAGCAAGGGAATGGAGGTGGCAGGCTGCCTGGAGTGTCGGGGCAAACTGACTTGTAAATGATGAATACCCTGCAGACACAGATGTGAGCCCCTCACTTGGCTCCTCTTCCTTCAGTGATTAGGTTAATAGGGTGCCGCGCACCGCACCCCCGTGTCTGCATCCGATGTGCTTGAACCCAGTTCACGAGATTCAGGCAAGGGGCCGGAGGTTAAAATACACAAACACACACAGACAGAAAGACAGCGACACGGGTCATCCTTGAATTCCCCCAAGAATGCCCCCTTCATTGTGTTCAGGGGCAGATTATATGGAGATAGCCAAACTCACCAGAAACCACTCTCCTGCCATCAGGAACTCCTGAAGGTCTCGTGCTCAGAACAGCTGTAGGCACTTAGATCAGGGGATTACAAGAAATTCAGGATCTGGGGTCTCACTGCTCCCAACAATAGGGCTTAGGCAGTAGGCACCTACTGTGCCTTGGAGGGAGGAGGGCTGTGTCACAGAAGTAAAAAAATGTACCTCCCTGTGTAGTTGTTGTTGGTGGTGGTCGGGGCCGCTGGAAGCTGAGACCTGGAAGTGGCCTTCCCCTTGATTTCTCATTTCTGGGAAGGTGTTGCTAGCCCTGCCCACTCTGGGCAAACGCTAGGGCTCTTGGGTAGCTTCCACAAGCACTAAATGTTTCAGGCCACTCACCAAGGACAGCTTTAACACAGGGCTATGTGGCAAAGCTGTTGAATGTGTGATTTAATGACAGCGTTGTATATTCACTCAGCCATTCTCGCCTACACTTCATGCTGGGGAAACTGTCCTGAGTCTGCAGCGAGAGGCTGCAGTGGGAAAAGATGCCTGAGTCGCTGCCTTGGGTCACCGCGGATTTCTTCTCTTTCAGGACTGAATGTCTTTGCTTT
This sequence comes from Arvicola amphibius, assembly GCF_903992535.2. Taxonomy (NCBI): domain Eukaryota; kingdom Metazoa; phylum Chordata; class Mammalia; order Rodentia; family Cricetidae; genus Arvicola; species Arvicola amphibius. The sequence goes on along the minus strand of NC_052052.2, from coordinate 60,920,039 downwards.
GCTGTGCTTCTCGTGCTCCCTGAGCTGCACACCAACTCTGGAGCAGTTCACCCTTGTGCTGGCCAGAGGCTGACAACAGGGCCAACTGGGAGAAAGATGGAAGTGGCTACTTTCCATTTGTCTCCTGGGATCTGCAGCCCCATGAAAGCTGCTAAGAATGCATCGGCTCTGTGCAACCTAGCAGCCTGGTATTTTCTGGAAGCTTTGGCCATAATGCAAGGAGAAGCAGTGCATAAATGATCTGATGAAATTATTGCTGACAATGAGTTTACTGCCCAATTAGTGAGGTGGTGCTATGTAGGGGGTTCACCTAATTGGGACTTTCTTGAGCTGACCTAGGTTTATTTAGCAATTTACAGTGATTTTATTTTTTAATCTCAGGAGACTAGAGGGTAAAATGTTGAGTTCATCAAAGCCCTTGCTCACTGACCTTTGTTTCAACATGCCCTGAGCCTTTGTGACAGATCCTTGTGATGAAAGAATGCCTATGTTAGGGGCTTTCAGCATCACCCGCTTTTCCTCTCTGCATACAAGTCAGAGTAAATGTCCATAAAAAAGGAGGTTTTGAATCACTGGTCTGGAAATACCTTGGGCAGGGACTCTCAACCTGCGGGTCATGACCCCTTTGCATGTCAAATGACCCTTCCACAGGGGTTGTCTAGTCTATCAGAAAATACAGATATTTAAATTATAATTCATAATAGTGGCAAAACTGCAGTTATAAGTAGAAACAAAAATAGTTTTATGGGTGGGGGGGGTCACCACAACACGAAGAACTTTACTAAAGGGTCAAGCATTAGGGAGGTTGAGAACCGTTGACCTTGGCGTTCAAGGCCCAGGTTGTGTTTCTTGACTTCTTCCTTTACCATCTTCTAACACCTCTCTCTGAGATACCTTCCAAACAGAGATTCTCAATGCCTCTCTTCCAGTTTTTCATAAGCACCGATTGTGGCTTACATGGAATCGCTGATTTCGACGAGATGTAGGTGATACCAGTAGATTCAAAGAGCTTCAGGTTCCTCGGGAGAACTCACAGTTGTTCCTCTGATGTTCAGCAGCGTAATGTTTCAAAGAAAATAGATACAGAACCAGGGAAAGGTGGAGATCGGCTTTGTTTAAGGTTAAGCACTCAAAAGTTCTGAGGAGCCTCTTCAAGTCCCATTTGACTTCTTTCATGTTGGAGACCAAATTCATGAATTCCAGACACTTTACTTTGCAGAGCGATTGCTCTGTCTCTTGGCAACTTTGGCCCAGGTCTACTCTCTAAAAATGTCCTCCATTGTTAGACAGGGAACTAAGTAGTAAAAGTGACTGCAAAATGCCTTTCCCATTATAGGTATAATGAAAAAAAATTTAAAACTTATTAATAAAAACAGAGAACAGGTTTACACTTAATAACCTCAACCTCCATGGATTAAATTTACTTAGATTTATTTCTCACCATCAGAATACAAACAGAGCATTAGCCTTTGGCCCACCTTATCCTCACTCTGGATCATGGTGGTCAGACCATGTCATAAAATTATGGCAGAATAAAGAGAGCCTGTGGCTCTTGTACCAAAAGCTGAATTCTTTGCCAAGAAGTAATATGTCCTTTCTGTCTTAATCCACTAACCAATGTTGTCCCTGCGTCACACAGATCGGAAGGTATGCGAGCAGCATCAAGCAGGGGGCTACAGATCTGCAGCTCTGTTTCTTCCCTTGGGTTGGCGCTGCAGACTGGAGGAGGGGGCCATGGGCTTCTCACTGCTCAGTGCTCCAATGTTCCCTTGTACTGTCGTTCACAGGAGGACGGATGGCTGGTACCCAGGCCAGGTCCAGGATCCCCCTTGCACTAACCCCTCAATCATCCTCACTCAAGCTGCAGCGGGTAGGAGTGTGCGTGCTTCCTTCACACCAGGTATCAGGGGGCTGGGAACAGCGGAACTGTATTTCTAGGAACCCGATCCTTGCCATGTTGACTCTATACATCCTTGTAAGGACTCTCTTCTTGGCGTCTGTCACTCTGGCCTCTCTTGCTCATCACTTTGATCCACATGTGCAGGCGTGGCCAGAATTTGAGTTCTCTCCCATAAACCCTTCAGTACAAGAAGAACTTGACAAAGAGGCTGCTCCTAAGAAGAGCACGGAAGCCACCTGGTGCTGCTCTGTGCCCTTCACCCAATTCCACCCTTTGTCCGTATGTGGCACGTTTGTATAACGTACTTCTTTGCCTTTCTTTCCTCATTATATAAGAATGCTAGAACGAAAACCCCCCAAAGCTTTACGGTAATTGCTTGAGTGCCAAGCTCACATTCGACTTTTTTGCTTTTGTAAATAGAAGATTAAACGCCATTACAGTAGTAATAACTCACTTTAACTTTGTTCCAGTCAAGCTGTAGGGGCTTCTTTTTAAGTAGTTAAGTTATTCTAGACAGAAGGCAGGGTGTGTTGGGGGTGAGGAATGGGGGTGGGGCTAATAACTTGATGGATTTCCCTAAGGTAATACAAACTTAAGGGATATTGAAACCAAGACAGAGAAATGTTTTATGTGGCTAACCAAGCAAGGAGGCAGGGCATGAAATCAGCAATGACTTATTCATGATCCAGATAGGCCGCCACCCTGTTTTTGAGCTGCAGGGAGGCCAGGCTCAAAGGGCAAGGGCAGTGTGCAGGGAGCGCCACTGCGGCTACCTGGAGGCTGGGTCTCCTGAGTGGGGATTCCTCATGTGCGGTGATCAATAAGCCAGGGTCACGGACGACCCCTAGGGCTGAGGATCGCCCCAGGTTTCTCACCCTATAGGGTACCGGCCCCAACACAGTTGCGGGGTTCCAAGAGCTCACCTGCCTCCTGCCGGCGCCCGGGGCGGGGCTTCCCGCGTCCCCTTTAAGAGGCCGCATCACCCGCCCTGACGTCAGGGTGTCTCTCCGCACAAGCCCGCGTCCCGCGCCGCGCCCCCGCGCCAGTAGCTCCCGCGGCCGCAGGACCAGCGGCGGCCCGGCGACCCCTGACACATCTCCGCGCCCGTAGCCGCTCGCCGCGCCACCTCCCGCATCCCATCATGTCGGTGGCAGGGTTGAAGAAGCAGTTCCACAAAGCCACTCAGGTAGGGCGCGTGCAGGTGTGCGGGGGGCGGGGTGGCCCCGCGGACGGCCGGGCAGCTCCTCTTAGCCCTCCCTGGCCGGGGTCGGGTCCCCGCGGGGCGCTCCGCCGCGGTCCCGTTCCGTGATTCCGCTCCCCGACCCTGCTCCCTGACCGCCGCATCCATGCTTCCTCTTCCCGCTCCGAGTCCCCACCATCTCCGCCACCCAGGCTCTCCGTCCCCAGCTCCCAGTCCCTGGCATCACCGTTCCGGGTGTCCGCCGTCCCGGCTCCCCACCCGGATTCCCAGGCGGTCGGTCCCCTCAGGGCAGCTCTCGGGCGCCGCACCGAGGGTGCCGCGCAGGTGCCTGGCGGAGGGGCGGGAGATTATGTAAAGTCGCCTTGTTGCGGTGACCTTGCGGTGCGGTGTGCCCCACTGTCCTGAGATGTCCTGGCTGGAGCGGTGTTCGCGGTCCAGGCTGCGGCGGTGCCCGCGCTTTGCGCTCTGGGCTCTGCGCCCTGCGCCCTGCGCTCCGGGCCTTCCCCAACCCCTCCTTACCAGGCCTCCCCAGGCTCCCAGCATGGGAGGCTGTGGCTCCTTCAAGGAGCTTGCATGCATTAACTTTTTCCCTAGAGAACTCCTTGGTGAAGCTCATCTGAGGCCACGACTTGATCAGTGGTGTGTGTGCGTGGCTTTCAAGTTTCCCCACGGATTTGACTGCCAAGCCATAACTCCGTTGTTAAAAACTTGAAAATCAGTCTGTTTATTTTTAGCCAATCGTTCGCTAGATTTTCTGTGTGGGGTGAATAAGATGTGATTAAATACATTTATTCCAGACCCTCATAATTGAAATCTCATGGGGACCATCTGAAGGATTTTACAAAGAGAAAATATACATAAATATTTGATGATGTGACCCATTTCTTACATAATGCGCGAAATTACAATCCTTTTATTCATTTGGAACCAGTTCAATTTGAAGACATATTTGGCAACAAAAGACTGTATCGATAAACCATTGAATACTTTTGCATAATCTAGCCTTTAAGGTCCTTATGGTAAGATAGCTTTGATACTGCGGTTCTGTAATGTCTCATTCTTGAGTTCCCCAGCAGCGGGAATGGAAAACAGCACAGAGAAAAGGTGAGGGCTGCATTCCTTCAGTTAGAGAAACAGATGCCAGGTGAAGTTCAGCCATAAGCATCTCTGACTTCACCTTCATCTAATTAGTTCTGACAACTTAGAGACGCAGGAAAAAGCCGTCTTAGGAAAGGGTTTCTAACGATATTATCTTTTGGTTTTCCCATTAGAATTGTCTGAAATCTCCCTACCAGAAATGTAAAAATCAATTACACTGTTAACTTCTGACAGATTTTTAGTTTTAGAGAACCAGTCTGTGCTAGAACGTCCTTGATATCATCGACAACATTTTTTTTTTTTTAAATTAGACAGAAGCACTGATTTTACCAACATCAAATGCTTTTTTTGACTACAAGGCATTTAGGAGCTTTGGCTTTGGGGAAGGAAAAGCTAAGATTTTTATCCCCTACTATCTCTGAATTTAAGCAAGCTAGTTTTTGAATTTCCCCTTGCTAAAAATGAGACTAGTATTCATTTCTCAGGGATTTATGGAAAAATGAATTGGTAGAGTATACATAGAAATTGCTTAATAAGCGATAGCTATTAACGTTAAGGATAATTTCGTTAGTGTCAGATACCATACCTTCCACTGGTAATACTGAAACACCAGGAAACAGCTGGAGCTAGACGTTGTAGATTTGGTAATAGACACCAAATCTTGTGGATTTGGTAACCTCCTGACTCATTCCAGTTACTGCTGAGGTTCTGTGCAGCTCTGCAATGGAAGCCTCTCTCCAGGCCTGGAGGAGCTCTCCTAGGGGTGGACTTGCTGCTAACCACCCTGAGCCCAGATGAGCGGTCACTGTCATTTTCTTCCTCTCTGGAAAAAAAAAAAAAGCCTTTTGTTTTAAAGATGAAGCAACACATAGTCTTCCTGGAGTGTAGTCTTTAAAAATGGGAGGTAAAAGTTACTCTCCTTTGCCTGGATTTGTGTTGTAGAGGGTGTGTAAAGCCAGGGTTGGTGTCTGCGTGCTCAGAGGGAAGCGGTCATGCCCTGCTTTTGTAACAGTTTCCCCCACTCCCTCACCCTCACCACCCAGTTCCTGAATCCTACCTTAGCTAAGAGGAAGTCTCAGGCCAGAGCTGCTGCTGTTGAGGGCTGCCATGCTGGTCAGTGGAAGGTGACATGTCACCTTTCGGTGGGACTGAGCTTCTTGTTTATGTTATCCAGGGGCAGGAGGGATTTTGTTAATAAAATAATATACCTTCAGCATCAGTACCACTGGTTTGGGATTCCTGATTGGTTAGAGTGTGTCCTGATATCGTTCTCATATCCGAATTGATTATTTCTCCCTGTTGTCGATAGTTACTATATAATTAAAATAAATAATTTTTATTGTAAAGTAGGACAAATGGACAATTATTATCCTGCCTTCAGTGAGTTTTATTTATACTGAGGTTTTATTTTTATAGACAGTAATGTCAGTGTTGAAAACCTTGTTTGAATTTGCAGCAGTCTATGTAAGGATAGCTTTGGTTCTCATTAACATGACACAACTCTTTATTTCTTTTCCTTCCCCTCATGTTCATGTGTTTGATGTGGTACATACATGGTATCTGTGCATACTTCGTACTGTATGCCATCGAATGAAAGTCTTACAGGTTAAACTGTTTTAGACCATGCCGTTAGTTTGCTGGGTTTTACATAATAAGGCACCACACACTGAGCGACATAAACAATGGGAATGACTTGAATCACCTGGATACTGAGGTCTGAGGACAGGGCCTCAGGAAGGCCATGCCCCCTCTGACAGCACCAGGCAAGCACTGTTCCGCCTGATTTCCAACTTCTGGGGCTCTATTGACAGTCCAGTTGACTTTAACTTGTAGATGCATTGTCTCGATCTTGTCTTCATGTGCATATGGTACGACTGTCTGTGTTTGTGTTCACGTTTCTGTTTTATAAGGGTACCAGCCACATCGGATTAGGAGCGCATTGATTCCTGTATGACCCTCTAAGCAGTCTTCTGATTTTCATGTCAGGTTACATTCTGAGTTAATGGAGCCAGACTTGTAACACAAACATTTTTTGGAGGATACACTTCAAAGAAAAGCAGCCTGTTCTGCAAAAAAAGGATTTGTTATCGTTTTCTTAATATTGCATTTGATTCAATGTTTAGAGGGGCAGTTCTGTCTCTAAGTACCATATAATTTTCTTTTGCATGGATCCAGATATGCTTTTTATTTTTTTTTAAAAAAAAGTCAGTTTGGTAGGATATTGCCATAGTCTGATTTGTCCCCACTTCAAATTCATGTGTTGAAAATTAATTGCTAATAAGATAGTATTAGGAGATGGGACTTAGAAGGTGATTAAGTCTGAGCACACCACCCTCATGCATGGGATTACTGCTCCTCTAGGTCGGAGGGAGCACCTATTCCAATCTGTCTCAGTGATGGTGTAGCAACAAGATACCAGCCTCAGACCGAATCTCCATTAGACAAACATCTGATGGTATCCTGATCTTGGATTTGTTTAGACTCACAAGCTGTATGAAATAAATACCTAGGCTGTGTAAGGTCCCAGAATTTGGTGCTCTGTTAGAGTCATCTGCGCTGAGACAAACCTGTGCCTGTTACCTTACTCTGCTTTCTGTTGTTGCGACAATACCCGGTATTGAGTAATTTAGAAAGAGACTTATTCGGCTCCTGATTCTGTAGGCTGGGAAATCCAGGATTATGTGGCTGCATCTGCCGAGGGCTTGTGATGCTTAACTGGGGGTGGAAATCAGGAGGGCAGGGGGGTGTATTGGGAAGCAAAATGAAAGGACAGCCTCTGTTTTAACAGCCATCTCTCCCAGGACACCCCCAGTTTCTCAAGAGGGGGAATGAACTTATGAGAGAAGAATTTTAACCCACTCGTGAGGACCGTGTCTCTGTGATCCACTTCCTCCCCCAAGCCCCACCTTTCAGTGCTGATGTATTGAGGTTATAGTATGAGCTCTTTGGGCAAATGCTCAAACCACAGTTCCTGCATTGGCCTGTGTCGTCTGGTTTTGCGCTTTTAATGATAACCCTCATCTGGGCAGGGTGTGACTTGACACAGTTGTATTGTCACCCTAGGACATTTCACTTGAGCAACCTTGATTCCGCTGGAGCTCTGGGCCTTTCTGTTTTAATTCATTTATTCCTGCTTTCATTCTATTTCCCATGCAATATTTTCTGTAAGTCTGCTTATGCATTTGTTGATCTAGCAAACATTAAACTTATTAAGGTGCTTAATTAAATACTCAGTTTTAACATTGCATATTAAAATTTTACTTTCTCAATTGCTTATTTTATGCAGTAAACTCACTGTCGCGTCGAAAGCATGAATTTGGTTTATTGCTTGGCCCAGGGCTCCCATGCCTCTATCCTTTTGGCGAGTATGTCAATAGGCTGTTGTGGCCCCATTTATTCTGTAAAATTATACGCCAAACATTATGAGTGAATTCTCCTGATAGAGTGCTTAGCTGGTCAGCAGCTTCTTAGATGCGCTCTTAATCTCTGCCTTCCTCCACAAAGTAAAAATGTAGGGTGAGAAATTGATCGTATTTTTAGGACAGAATCCATCCGTCTTCTATAACTGGACTTGACAGTACCTGACCTACATGTAGCCTTCTCTGAACTAATTTTAGGGGCAGCCACATAAAAGAGACCTTCTAGGAGATGCTAGGACTGGATGATGTCATGTTTGTGTGTGAGTGCTGTGCTTGCATGGTGAGGGGGACTTGAACATCTTTTTGTCTTTTTTTTCTTTCCTTTTTAAATAACTTGTTAACGAAATTACACTCACCCATACACTTGACATTGGATTTGGAACTAGTAACTAAATAATTTCCCTTGAGGCTGTGGCCCTTCTTGACTGAAGTTTGATTCAGTTATTTTTTTGAAACCTTTTACTTCATGGTGCTTCATTAATGTTGTTTCTGTGTTTTGGTTTTAATCTAGTTAGGAAAGTTTTGAGCGCCTTTCAAATTAATTACAATATTATTGGAAACAGCAAGACCTGACCTAGAAATACTCTGTTTTGGAGACAGTTTCTGTGTGAGGCAAGGGGCGTGGTGATTAGGGGAGGGGAAACTGGGTCTTGTACAGCAGATTTTATTCTGCTCACCCTTCAGTGCTTCTGGTAGAGTCCGGTGCTCCCAGGAATTCAGGGTTTTGTTTAGAACATAGTTCAGGAAATGTAAAGAGATATGCACAGTTATAACTGGCTGAGGAGGTAGAGGTTCAGAACCACGTTCGCATTCAAAATGGGTACCCGGCTAGCTTAATTCTGAATTTAAGACCAGATCGTCCAGTGACTGTTTGGATAAGAAATGAGTGGGCTGCCTTGACCTGCCCCTTCCCCTCCCCCGTTTGCTCTTTTAACTGTGCAGCCTTGTTCTGTATCCTTTTAGGTGTTCAGTCAGCTGTGCCCTAAGAGGGCAGAATGTGGAGAAGAACGTCCTTGCTCCCAGAATGTTTGCTCTAAATTTCCTCTTTTAAATCTCATTGTTCAGAACAGATAGAGATATATTTCTTATAATAAAAACTTTCCCCAAGACTTGTAGTCATGGAAATTTTATAGTGCCAAGAAATACCTGAATATCAGGTGCAATACTTTTGTATATACAGAACTCATTGGCTACCCACACTTTAACATATACAAGATGGCCTGACCCAGTGCACATGTCTACTGAGAAAGGACAGAATGAGTCATGGCAGTTATTCCTGCTGTGCTGCTGCTGGGCTCCTGCTAGTCAACTCTGTGAAGGCCCTGCCCCTACAGTAACTGCTCTCCATCAACCCGTAATTTGGGAAGAATTCTTTCCTTCTTTCTCATATTTGATCTGTTGTAGTGAGAGTAGCAGGGGTCTGGCATCTGTGGGAGATGTATAATTTTCCATTTACCTCCCCTGCTTATGTAAACGTAGGGGTTGTTTTAAGGACTCCTGGCTCTAGGCTGACGGGTCCCTGTGCCATTTGCTTCTGACTCTAGACGGAGTGGCTCCTGGCTCTAGGCTGACAGTCCTTTCTGTATTAGTTACTCCCGGCTCTAGGATAACTGGTCCTGTATTAGTGGCTTTTCTGTTGCTGGAATAAAACACCATGACCAAGGCAAGTTATATAAGAAGGAAATTCTGACTTACAGTCCTAGAAGAATAAAAATCCTTCACGGAGGGACAAGTGGCAGGTGTGGCAGCAGAAACAGGGAGCTGAGAGCTCACATCTTCAAACCCAAGTGCAAAGCAGAGAGTAAATTAAGAGTGATGTGAGGTTTTTTTTTTTTTTTTTTATCAAATATCAAAGTCCTGTCCTCACTGACACACTCCTTCCAGCAAGTTCCAAACTAAGTTTTCAATCACCCGGGCCTGGAGAACATTTACATTCATACACCAACAGGCAATACAATTTCTTTCAAAACTTGGTTAGAGGACTTGGGAAGTGGTTCAGTGAGTAAAGTGCTTGTGTGCTGTAAGCATGAGAACCAGAGTTTTGTTCCCAGCACACATATGGGGGAAGAGAAAAAGCTTGCAATGCCAGAGCTGGGACTGCAGATACAAGCAGGCCCCTGGGACTTCCTGGTTACTTTATAGTTAGCAAGAATACATGGTCCCAATGAGAGACCCTGAATCAAATAGCAAGGTGGCTGGCTCCTGAGGAATGACATTAGAGGTGTCCTCTGGCTTCCTCCCCACACCCCAGAACTTGATAGCTTTCTGATCTTGGTTTTCTCCTCAGTTCTATGGGTTGTTTATCACTGTAGAAAATGCCCTTCCAGGCCCGACTTTCAGTGTGTTGGCTTTGTAATCTAAACTTTACCCAGTTTGATTGTGTTAATCTAGATGACTTGATTAAGCCAGTGGGTCTTGGCTGATAAGATCCCTTTTCCTAACTTTTTATTATTGGGTCCAGGGACCCAGGGAGATTCTGAGTGGAGTCTGCTGTCATTTGTCACATGGTTTACAAGGGAAGAGAATATCAGGAAAGCATGGATACTTTGTATGCCAGGGATTTATGTGAGTCCTCTTCCCTTTTTATGTGGGTACGGCCTTCAATAAGAGAAGATGTCATTCCAAATATGATTACTTTATGCAGAAATGATGGAGGACTCTCATTGGTTAATAAAGGAACTGCCTTGGCTTTTTGATAGGGTAGGATTTAGGTGGGTGGAGTAGACAGAACAGGATGCTGGGAGTGAGGCAGACACCTCGGGAAATTGCCCTGCCTCTCCTCTCTGGGACAATCGCCATGAAGCCAGCCACCAGGTCAGACATGCTGAATCCTTCCCGGTAAGACACCACCTTGTGGTGCTACACAGATTATTAGAAATGGGTTAATCAAAATGTGAGAGTTAGCCAGTAAGGAGGCTAGAAACTAATGGGCCAGGCAGTGTTTAAAAGAATACAATTGGTGTGTTGTTATTTTGGGGCATAAGCTAGCCAGGTGGCTGGGAGCTGGGCGGCAGGAATGCAGCCTGCTGCTCTTCACTACACAGAAAAAGGAAGACTATGTGGTTGTATGAGCTTTTTAAATCACAGGGCATTGCCAGCTAGCTTTCATAGTTCTGGAAGGTACTATGTCATTGCCTGGGGGAGAAAATAATGGTCTTACCCAGTGCTGAACTATAATGTCTATCTGCCAGGCAATAAGTGTCACTGGTGCAACTGCGGCGCACTGCTATGATGTAACCAACTGCCTTCTGATCAGATTGGAGGCCTGCTCCAACAGGAGCCAATTTCCTGCCCATCACTATAATCCTGCTTAAAAGCCATGGCTGTAAAGGTCAGAGGTCCTAGAGTGGAATCTACTATTGTTGCTTTACATAGTGGTGATGTTAGTGAATTGCCTTCTAGATGTTTATGTTTTTACCCATAGACTTGGGTTCTTTCCACCTTGGTCAGATAAACTTCTTTTGGTAGTGGGCAGCAGTCAATGCTAAGACTTCTAATTAGTCAAAGTGCTGGGAAGAGACCGAGTGCTCATCTTTAAATGGGACATCTTTATCATACGCCCTCCCACTCCAGCATCCAAGGCTTAGAAAATATTACAGAGGAAAAGCGGAAATACTACAAGATCTGGAGGGGGAAGCAGGCTGCCTTCAGGATGTGGCATGGCCATGGCCCTTACAGACTTTCAGGAGCTGTGCTTACTTGCACAAGACCTAAATAAAGTCAAGCTAGGCAAAGATCCCATCATAGACTGGGGAGATGATCTTCAGGTGACACCCCTTACCCAGAAGCTATGGGTAGTTGAGAGTGGCTGTGAACTCACTCTTTCTTGAGGGTGTGGCATGGCAGGTTTCCCTTTTTCCAATGGATGGGCACATACATGTTCACACATGTGCAACACTAATTAGACTTAGTGGATTATCAAAAAGAAAAAGGAACCAACCAAAAAGCCAGGAGGTGGAAGTGTTAGGAGGATACTGGGAAAACCAGAAGTAAGAAATGAGGAGTGTAAGGGGGCATATAATTATATCTCATTGCATACATGTATGAGATTCTCAAACAAAAGGTCAGGTATTGTCTTTTGTTGATAGCAGAAGAGCAAGTGGGGAAAACTGGAAGGATGATCAGGACTGGCATTGCATTAAGGGGTGGGGGAGTGAGATGGCATACTGACTACCCAGTGGGCAGGGACCGCAAAGAAAGTGGGACCATATACAGCTTTAAAAACCAAAGCACAACAAAACCCCAAACCAACCAACCAAACAAAAAACTATTCTACCAAGAGCCTATGTGGTAAAGGATGCTTCGCCAGAGCTTCCAGGTGGGGGCCCAGGCTTGGCAACATCTTGACTCCTGAGCACAGCGTCTGCTTGAGCTGGCCTAGACTTCTGACTCGAGGAACTGTAACCTAAGAAAATGAGTATACTTTTAATCTGACACATTGGTGGAAGTTTGTTGTATAACATCAGAAACTAATGAAAGTAATTTCCATTTATGGTCCAATAGTTGGAACTTACAACATGGGCCACTGAATGATTCAAAGTGCAAGAGAATCTAAGAAAAAAAGCCAAGAGAATCTGGTGTTCCCAGAATTGGGCAGCATTTTGGTTAAAAAGATGAGTGTTTGTTACATTTGATATTATACATTTGTAATCCCAGCGATCTGGAGGCTGAGGCAGACAGGGATTGCAGGCTAGACTGGGCAACATTGTGAGACCTTGCTTCAAGACACACACACACACACACACACACACACACACTCACCAAATACAAAGTCAAGGAATTTAAAAAGTTGTTTGTGTTTCTACAAAAGGAAGAGCTATAATTTCTCCTCTTATTGTGTATAGCACTAATTTACATGTGTAATTAATTATAAGTGTATCTATGCAATGGAGCATGTCCATATACACATATATGAAATTTAAGTACAATTTACAGAAACAATATTTTCTTATTATGTATTTTTAAGAGATTTTGTTGTGTTACCATTTCCCCTTGTAATTCTTAGTTGTTTTTCTTTTTAATTTTCATGGTTTTCTTTGGTGAAATCCAAGTTAATTCTGTGGTTCCCTGGTCGTTTGTAAACAATGTCATAATTAAATGCTTCCCAAGTGGCTCTTAGTTGAGTCGGCTGATAGTATGGTGATAGCTTTATTAACTTAGAATGAGGTACCTATGAACAAGAGAAGTTTTTCATTGTTAATCCTGAAGAGTAAGTTAGAATTTCTATCAGGGAGAAGAGGGTGGTCAATCATTCACCCTCTGTCTGCTTTGTTCTTGTGGGGATGATACAAACACAGACGCAGGGAAGTGACTCTCTTTGCCTCCAGCAATCAGATGGCTGTCTGAGAGTTAGAAGTTGTTCATGGACTTCCTTTTGTAGATTAAAGTCACGTAGCGCACTGGGGCATGGCCCGCTGGTGATGGCATCAGGGCTGTCTGCAGGAGTGGACTCTACCTTTTGGCATGGTGTCTGAATCTATGGCTCTACCTGGTTTCCCAGGGCCACTGGTGTACAGCGTGCTAGGCATAATTCTGAAAGGATGAGGTCCTGCATCCTGTGATGACCTGTGCTGCAAGGGTATGATACTGCAAGTGGACTCCATGTTGGTAGGGGAGTCTAGGCAGGAAGAAAGGGAATTAAAGGGCCTTCTGCAATCATATCTGTTTTGCACCCTGTGAGACAGGTATACCAATATGTCTGTTTCTTCTGGGACAAATGGCAGGATCATTGCTAGTAACACTTCATAGACCGGGAATTAAAACCTTCATGAGGAGACAGATCTCAGGTATTATGGCGGAAACTCTCAGCTCTTTGATGTACTTTCCCAAGCTCTTCCTTCCATGGCTAGATTGGAGTGAACCAACCTTGGTCTTCTAAGAGATAGGGATTTACATGCTGCTTGCATTGCAAGGTTAAAGATGAAGCAATGACTGGATGCCACAGAACTAAAGGTGAACTGACAGCCATAAGTCAGTTAGTTATTCCTTCCTGCCCTAGAGTTCTGGCTACCAAGAGCAGGTATGACCTGCTAAACCAAATAATAGCAGGTTAAATATTTCCTCCTTAGTTGGCTCTAAGGAATGGCTGATGGGCCACATTTGCAGCCAAGGGCCTCTTGGGCCCCCTCTCGAGGGTTCAATTTTGTAGTTTCTTAACAAAAATTAAGAGTAACAAAGGCCCTGGGTACCTTGTGCTTCCTCATTTCCTGCTGTGACCTCCTTACTCTGCAAGGTGTGACTTTCTCATTCTCTGTCAGATGTGTGACTTCCTGCCACTTAGGCTTCTGTCTCTACCCCAGTTTGTATTACCTTTATGCTGATGCTCAGGGCATGCCCCCCCCCCCCCCTTAGCTCCAGTATTTAGTCCATGAGTTACCTTCTGAGACCATTTAGGAAGTCTTTTTAAGGAGACCAAGAACATTCAAAGGGTCTCTGTCATCATACTACCCCATGCCAGTGTTGAGCATCTTGGCCATGAACAAAAGAGATGGTTCAGTGTTTGAGTAAGTAACCTAAAGGCCACGCGATTGACTGCAGGCACCAGCTTCCGTCCTTCTCGTCTGCCCTCAGTGCTCACTGAGGTGGCCCTACTGCACTCCTCTCTGTTGAGGGTGGTGCTGTGTACAATGGCTCACTTGTCGTTTTTAAACAGTTAGCTATGTAATTGCTCACACAGTAGCATGTGAGTAAGGGAGATCTGAAACCCCCAACCTTTCCTTAAGGATTAAGTGGATCCCCCACTCCCTCCCTTTCCCTTCCTTTGTGCTGACTCTTGTAAAACTAGCCAATCACAAGACTATCAGGTCAGAGCCCAGCCAAAGCCTAAGGGACAACTGTCACCTGTGTTAGAATCAGCAGCAAGTGCTCTTCCTGGCCGCTGGGCTTGCTCTTCTGAGCACACCCTCCTGAAGACCAGATTTGCCTTGTTGAGACACTTCATCTGGAGCGGTGGTCTCTTTGTAGCACCTTGTAATTGAGTTCTATCCCTTGGTCTGCTTAAGTCAAACAAATTATTTTCCATAAAACCAATGGATCATTTTTGCCATAAACTACTTTACATGAAAGGATATGTACTAAACAGGAAACAGTATAAAATAGGTATTGATGGTTTGCCAAAGCATGATGACTGTTATGTACTTCTGCTTCTCAGAGGCACAGTGAATTACATGGCTATCATATGACATGAGTTATTCCTTCATACATCTTGATTCCCCTTGTCCAGTGACATCAATTCTGCTGCTCGCTGCTATGAATGCTTCAGATCAACTTATGTTCTGGTTTCTTGGATGCCGTAGCCTCTTTCTGTATGGAGGAATAGTTTGCCTATTTCCCAAATTTGACAGTTGATTTGGTGAATACCGGGACTGCTCTGAGCTAATAAGTGGATATTGCTTTAAGCTGGCACTGAGTTTTACAGCGTTGACTGTATTAGGGTTCTTCAGCTGCTTGTCTTAGCTGGAAGAAGGGCTTCAGCATGGACAGTGACTCGTGAAGCTACAAAGGCGCAGAACTCCTGCACTATGTCCTCGGTGGTGAATGGGAGACCAGGGAAACTGAATTTGCAGTTTAGTCTCAATAGAGACCCAAGAACCATGATAGCTAAGGGTGTAACTTAACAGTCTAAGGCAGAAGACTAAACCTGGGCTGCTTTTAAAGCTTCCCCACCAAAGGATTCCTGAGCCCGCAGTTCCGGTATATGAATGCAGAGGAAGATGTAGTCAGACCAGGCTCTAGAAAATGGTAAAATCCTCTTCTTCTTCCCTTTTCTCTTATCTGGGTCACTGAGTGATTGGATGAATTTAGGTTACTCTGATTAAAATGCAAATATATTCCAGAAAACTCCCTCTGAGACACACCTAGAAGGATGTAATGTTTTATCAGCTGAGCTTCTGCTGATATGACATACAATGAGCCATAACTCTGACTTAATTTACAAATGAATCATTTCGGCATTATTTATTTATTTGTTTGTTTATTTAGTGGTCCTGTGAGGAGATTCTTGAACATTAATCAAGCTGCCCTGGAACTCATAATTCTGTCTCTACCGACTTCATGCAAACTTCTGCAGCATATCCCTGAGGCCAGCACAGTATCATTTTCATAAAAATGTCATTTATTAAAAATAATACCGTATACTAGTATACTTTTACTTGAGTAAATATGTGCACGTGAGGTCTAGCCTGCCTTTGTTAAACTAGATCAGCAAAGCGCTACACTGGCACTATCCTGAGACTTTCTCGA
The DNA here is from genome assembly GCF_903992535.2 of Arvicola amphibius. NCBI lineage: Eukaryota > Metazoa > Chordata > Mammalia > Rodentia > Cricetidae > Arvicola > Arvicola amphibius. The sequence goes on along the minus strand of NC_052052.2, from coordinate 60,904,180 downwards.
AGTAGAAGAGCAGGAGAGAGAACTGAAGCCATGACCCCTTCCTGAGGGATCGGATGCTTTTGAGGTCACGCTGTCATGAAGTCTCTATTTGGCTTTGGTCCCAGTTTCCTGGCAAAAGACTTAAAAGCCCTTGGAATTTTTTTTGCGAAGTTAGAGTCTTTTTTTTCTTCCACCAAGGAAATGGCTTGAGATTGGGGCCCTGTTACAGCTTCGGGATGAGGCTGGGACCAAATGTAGGGGTCATTTGAGGGTGGAGAACTCAAGCCCTCTCCTAACTTCTAGAGAGGGGAAAGGGCCAAAGGGTTGGGTCCATAATCTGTGGCCAAGGGTTTAGTTAGCCATGACTACTTAAAGAAGCTTTCAGAAATGTAGCATCCCAGTGTTTGGAAGGACTCCCGACTTTGGGCCAGTGGAGCTGGCTGGAGGGTGCTCTGTGTGGAGAGAGAGACTCCACAGCTCTGGCCCTGCTCCCTCACCTCACCCTGAGCATCTTTTCCGTCTGCCTGGTCACCTGTAGCCTGGGGATTATTCTTTGAAGTGAACAGTTGTAAGTAAACATTTTTCAGGTTTTTGTGAGACAGTCTACCAAATTACTGGAACCCAGGCAAAGGGCAGTGGTAACTGTGGGTTATTTATTTTATTTAATTATTTTATTTTATTTTTTTTTGCCTGTCATAGATTTTCTTTTCCCCTCACATAACATTTTGGGATAACAGTGTCTCCTTTTTCTACTCTCCCAGTTCCGCTCTCCCTCTCCTCCCAGCCAGATCCATCCCCTTGTTTCTCATTAGAAAACAGAATTCTAAAGGACAATGATAAAATAAGATAAAATAAAAAGTAACATATCAGAGCTAAACAAAAGGAATAGAAGGGAAAGAGCTCAGGAGAAGGCACAAGAAGCAGACATCCCCTCATTTGCACACTCAGAAATCCTATGGAAAAACACTAACATGGAAGCCATGATGTATATGCAAAGAATCTGTAGGGTAAAAAGAGATAAGAATAAATATAAATAAAGTAAAATAAAAGGAAAAACTAGCAAGACAAAATTTTTAAAAAAGGCAAAACCTTGACATGACGTTATGAGACAAGGACCTCCAAAGATG